>NC_136000.1:18976945-19106945 GCF_048128805.1 Centroberyx gerrardi
TATAATAATAATGGTAACATGCCATATGAGGTTACCCTGTGTTGAGATCATTAGCTGGAATAAGGTTGCACTTCTTTACCACCACAACACGCTCCAGCCCAACCAAACCCAACTCTTCAGGTCAATGCAGACAGATTAAGTCCATGAAACTGATGCTGAGAGTGTCAATGAACAGAGCCACACAACTGCTAATTCCCCAAATCACTTGACCTAATTTTATTAAAAAGTTAATCATACAACCAAACACTTTCCCAAGTGTTTAGGGGACTGAGGACTAGGAAAGGGATTTATAGCAGTTGGTATCAATGTGTGTAAGCCTACAAAGTCAGAGGAAATCAAACCATCCAGCTAACACCCTCCCTCTGAAAGAAGGGGGGGGGGGGGGGGAGCAAACGAGGAATGCTAAATAAAAACTAGAAAAAACATTTCCTGGAGAAAATATGTGGGCTAGCTGTACAATACCGGATAAGACACAGTAGTTGAAAATATGATAAACAGTGGCATCGTCATGGCCATGTTGACCTTTATGTCAACAGTGCTATTTAACATGTTTTAAAAGGACTTGTAGTGAATACTTTGTTCCCCTCTTGAGGAAAGGACCATTACTCAACATTGCTTGTAAGTAGTGCTGTAGTTACAGCTTTGTATAATTAGCAAAGACTTTGTAACTGAGTGATTTCTTTTATAAAGAAAAAATGCATGACAGAAACATTTGGTGCTGTGGGATGAAACTAATATTCTTTTGTTAATAAAGCAGTCTGATAGTGTGGGTGTTCTTCTCAAAACTCCACTATAATGCCAAATACTATTTCTCGAGTTTATGCATAGGCTAAAGTTTGTTACTTACATAAAAGATGTGTATTTTAAGTTCTCTCTCTATACTGAGTGGAGGATAACACAAGCAAGAGAAGTTGCTAAACTAGCTTTTAAACGCTTCCTCCATCCATTCCAGCTATATTTGCCCATCACACAATGCAAAATATTAAAATGGCTCTGTTGTTTGTCTAAATGCTGGCCGTTTCTGGAAAAAAAAAAAAAAAGATATATTTCACTGAACAGTTTAATTATCACACATTTCTAATTAAACCATTATACATTCTACATAATTATAGAGGACAATGGCCAATAACTAATGTGCCTCTCATTTGACCTACATTTTATATAACTGTCACACTACACAACTGAACCTGCACAACAGGAAAAAAAACATTCTATTAACAGTGCAAAATACAGTTCAAAATACAAATCCAAATTATTTTCACAAGGAAGAATATTATGAAATATTTGTAAATATTTTTGACACAATAATACGATAGTTTTGTCTAGGTTTAAAATAGGCATAATTGTTATTTCAAGATATCCATTATCCATCCCCCCCCAAAAAAAAAAAAAAAATTGCGTGATGTTGTAAAAGATTATTCTACTTCAGTTCAGGACAGTTGACTCAACAACACATTTTATGTTTTCTCACAAGTTGAACTGGTGGCTGCACGTCCTTAGAAAGTCTTAATACAGCATATAGTCTAAAACAACTTAATGATTTGAATTGAACTACCTAAATTCAAGGTCTTGAACGGATTTAAATGTAGTTAAACGTTGTCTTTGAGTCATAAATACAATTCAGAGGTCTCAAAATGTTGCTCTTTCAATACAGTATTTATCATCCTGGTTGCGCAGACGTGTACTGCTACTGCCACCGTTTCTTTTTTACTCTTCGGGATAATTTTTGGGGGTGAAATTGGTCTTAAATTGATTTCAATTGGCATTAAAGGGGTCTTTAAAGTCTAACCTGGCAGAAACCTGTAGTCACTGTGCAAAAGCACCATCTAAATAGGCATTTCTACTACAGGTACAGTCGGACATTCAGTTATCCTTCGTCATATTCATAACCAACGGTCGTGTTGTGCTTTTTAAACCTTGGGGCGATCGTCTTAGCTAGGCCTAAAACAGCAGCGAGCGCTTGTCCCAAACTACTTCCCATCAATTCATAGAGCCATTACACCATGTGGACAACCACACTGCCAAAAATATCAACAATGCTAAATGGTGTAGGGTTGTAAAACCGCATCTAAACGAACAGACAGTGGACTGTCAGTTGACTTGAGGTCGTTGTACAGGCAAACAGGCCTGCTATGCTAAGCTAACATTTGCGTTCAGTCGTTTAACGTTAGGTTAGATGCTACACAAACAACTTGTCTGTAAATATCCACTATGACAGGCCTGAGTGTAACTATCTTCTGCATGTTATGTTGTTTTGCAAATGTTATCACATTGTGTAACGTTACATAAATGCCGTAGCGGGGCCGCTTCAGTTTGCTCTACTGATCTACTGACCTAGTTTCGGAAAAGCGCAAAGTTACAGTCAATCGTTGAGAAATTGGCAGAAACACTCCGCGGCGCTTCCCTCTCTACGGCAAATTACAAAATGGCAAACCACTTGGCTCAAATAGGACGTAAAACTGCATTCATTTTAACTAGTTAATATATTCGGTAATGTTTAAGTTACCTGCCGGTTCGCCTGCCGCTCTGTCACCGCCGCCAGCCGCTGCATTCCTGGCCGACATGGCTGGAGCCGGAGCCGGTGCGCTGGGGCCCAAGTCTCCAATGCATGGATGAGGCGGTGGACTAGGATGTTGTGTTAATGGGGCAGCTTTGGAGGGAGGCGTGAGGGGGGGCAGAGTGTTGTATAATTGCCTTATTTTCTAGGCGGGGAAAGGAAGAGAGGGGGAACGCAGAAACGTGACCAAGTAGGCTATCCGCGATGCAATCAGGACTGTGTTGAAATCAGGGAAAACGCGGAAGACAGAGCACAGGCTCCTCCTGTGCACAGGCTCCCGGCGCACCGGGATCAAGGAGGCTCTACATTAACGGGATCACCGCTGCAGCTTCACCACTCATATGTTGCCTTAAGTTGCTGTCGGAAATACCGAAGTTAGACGCACAGAAATAACCCAACAATGTGGGAACATTTTCTTTGATAACAGAGTTGCTAAGATGTGATGTTTAGGGGGCGTGTCAACAAGTGATGGTAACAGAGATGTATTTTATTGTGATAGGTTGTTGTTGGGCTTTCTATGTAAATAATTAGTATTCTTGTATGTTTCTGTTTTCACTGGTTTAACTTTTAGTTGTCACGCATTTTTAATGTTATTACTGTTAATTTTTATTAACTTTCGGCAATAAATAAAACATCAGTTACATGCCTTGCACACATTTTATCCTTTTCATTCTGCCACTGTGACACAAAGTAGCTCTCTTGTCTGGTCTATAAAAAAAACAGCAGCCGAAAAACACAATAACTATATAACTACAATAAAATACACTGACTACACGCTGCTTTGAGTCTGTGGGTTGACCTAGTATAGTTAGAGTTCACCAGGACTCAGACTCGAGGGGGGGCGGTTAGGGTTAGCTAAAGTGCCCTCTAGAGTGGCGAAAACGAGAGGAAGTGCCCTATTGGCTGCCCTTCACATGGGAAAAAAATGATTGAGTGCCCTCTAGGGTGCCCCTTCATGCAATAAATTATGATGATGTGCCCTCTAGAGCAAGAACATTCGATAACGTGTCTTAATGAGTGCCCTTCTAGTGGAGAAAACGTGATGCAGTGCCCTATAAGGCGCCCTTACAATGGTCTAAACTTGACGTTCCCTATGGGTGCCCTTCCAATGGAAAAGGGTGTCGTTATGAAGTGCCCTCTATGCCGCCCCTACATGACAGTGTCCCAAAGGGTGCCCTTTCCAGTAGAGAAAATGGGATGCAGTGCTGTATAGAGTACTCCTACAGGTAAGAAAACATGATGAAGTGCCCAATTAGGTGCTCCTCTAAAGGAGAAGTGCCCCTCCAGTGGATAAAATGTGATGCAGTGCTGTAAAGGGTGTCCCTACATGCGTGACAATGTGGGGAAGTTTCCTAATGGATGCCCCTCCAGTGGAGAAAATGTGATGTGGTGCCATATAGGTGCCCTTACAATGGGATAAACTTGAGGTTCCCTACAGGTGCCTTTCTGATGAAAAACTCATGAAGTGCCCTCTTAGATGCCCTTCCAAGTGAGAAAACACGATGAAGCGCCCTTGCAATGGAGAGAAAAAAATCCCAGTGAAGAAAATGAGATGCAGTGCCCTACAGTCTCCCCTACAACGTGCCCTCTCCAGGGCAGGCTTTCCCAAAGTGGGTGCCGTGACGATAGTCTAGGGATGCAACAAAATAACCAAAATTAACTCAAAAGTAACTCCAGTAGATTTTCAAGGAAAGGCTTGATTCACTAGGCTAACTGACGGGTGATAAAACGCATTAAGGCAAAGCATTATCTCTAGGCTATACAGTAAAACAAAGCCCCTAAACTACAGTAGGCCTATAAGTCTAACTGTTTACATTGTGGGATTATGGAGTTGATAGCTTTTTTGTTATTTTGAAGGTGACAGTGGTTAGTGGTGATAGACTATAGCCTATGTGAGTGCAATTTTCATATATTCTTTTTATTCACCATTTCATTTTGCATCCCTAACGAAAAATCACTATATTCTTTTTGGCACTTACAGTGTGTTTGTGATAGCCTACTCAGCGGTGAGTTTATAGTGACCTTGTGGCATAGCCTATAATCTCTTACAGTGGGCTATTACTTAATGCTTTTCTGTGGCATGATATTTTTTACGCGATAATAGACTATATTCAAGTTGTAAAGTAACCTTCTAAGATGTAGTTACTGTGTTTTACTTCGGAGGTGTTTGTGAAATAAACATTTTAAAGGTTTCTAGTTCCCTGTGTGTTTTTATCATAGAGGTGTGGTTATACTTTTAATCTGGATCGCCTAATAACATAATGTTAATCTTAATCAAAGATGAAGACTATTTCATCATACATGATGCATCATATCTTTTTGTGCGCTGGTGGGGCCCCATGTCGTGCAGTAGGTGCCCTTTTTATTTTTTCGCCCCTGCCCTTCAAACAGCCTGAGTCCGCCACTTCTCAGACTATATAGCTAATAAATAAAGATTCAATAACAGTTCAATTCAAACCAATTCAACTGTTCCATTCAATTGATTATGTCTTCCCTGTAAATAGGCCCTTTGCAGAAGTGTTCTAAATACCAAAGTAACCATACCAGACGCCCTGTTGGAAGACCACACATGAAACTGTATATCTATAATCAGTATAAGCAATTTTATGATACCCATTTCAGTTTGTCTGAACCTGTCCAGCCTTGCCAATAAGGAGAATCAGAGAATCAGGATATTATGAATTCAACTAAGGGCCTGTTTGGGCCTGCCATCACTACAGACAGGCATGTGACCTCAGAAAGGAGGGGAGGGAGACCTCTCTCTCTCCCTGCGAACCTGCTCCTCGCTCTCCCCAGGCCCCTCCAGGGCTCTGCAGCTGCTGCCAGGGGGCACCAGGTTGGATTGGTAGAGAGCACTGTCCTATAGACTGGGATACACAGGGGATACCTCACCATGTCATCAGAGAACCATGGTAACGTTAAGTAACCTTAGGTTACCAATCTTACTAGCTAACTAGGTAAACTAGGTAACTCTAGGTAAATCAGCAACTCTGTAAACCACAGAACTTGAATTGATTGTGAATGGATTCATTCTATTTCTCTGGTGTAGGATAAACAAATCCGTGATGCTTCTTTTGTTTTGCTAAGCAACGAAAGCAGCAATGATGTTGTCTATGCTAGGAATCATTCAGACATTTCTTTCTCTAAAGTTGAGTATTTCTTGTTGACTCTTACTTGGACAGCAAGCCTGTTATATTTGGAAAGCTATACCTACAGTTAAAATGACTCACCAGATATGAACTGATCTGAGCAGACCCTGCACTGATTACTGTCTGCCTTCACATCTTTGCAATTGATTGTTGTCCATTCTTGTCTTTTTATTCTGATAATTATTTTTTCTCCTTCTTGTGCAGCATTTTTTGTCTATAAAATTATTTCCTTCATGACATTTTTCTTGTCTTATTGGAACAGTGTGTGGTCTCCCAACATGGCCGCTAGGACGTTCTAGAATGGGAGACCAATTCTGTGGAATGGCAGAAATGATTGTTTGAGTTTTATCACCACATGGGCCTTAGCCTGTAAGATATCCATACCAGCTTTCTCAAGTCATTCTCCACGGAGCAGCATTGAGATTTTGCTTCTCAACGACTTCATAGGTTCAAGCTTCATTTCTCTGGTTTCTGACATGCAAAGTTGTTCTTGTTCATAAGTATTGATTGATTTGTCATAGTCTATTAGAATAATATTTAGTGCTAATGCCCTTTAATCAAATCCAACACAACTACATCTTTGAACCACTTTTGATCAAAGAAAGTTGTTTCTAAGCAAATTATTCAGTGGCAATGTAAATTAGACTACTCATATAAAGAGCAATGAAATTTTATAACAAGACTGATTTTGATTTTACGGAGCACCCATTATAATGAAAGTGATTGCCTTTTGAATGCTTATGTTATACTTTTAATTCATGAAATGTAATCCATACATAGGCAGCTGACCCGCAACGTTTTTCAACTTGTATATGCAAATGGTTTCAAGTCCTGAGTCTCAAAGGCTTACACTCTGGATTCAGGTGTATTGTTTCCATTTACTTGTGTTTTTTTTAATTTGAGTAAAATTGAATGTTTTCTGGCTGTTTAGACACTTTACTAACACTAGTGTCACTTCCCCATTTTAAACACTAGATGGCATGACTTATTCAGAAATTTAGAGGCTCAGAACCATTTTATGTACAAAACCTCCTTGGCTGCATTTTCAAATATCATATTCAGAAGTGATTTTATTGTGACAAGAATATTACTTTTTGCTAATTGACTGAAAAATATTTTTTTTTGCATTACTTTGCTTTTGGTTGATTCTACTATTCATGGACAGCAGTGGAGCAAAACCAGCTAGAGACTGGGAGGGTGTCAGTTCAGATATTTAGGAAATTGTAGTTAAATCTAAAAGTGGAGAGTTGCTAAAACGGTTTCCTCCATATCAGTACTGTCTACTGATGTGTCCATGAGCGTATAACCCCCAAACTGCTCTGCTCCAGTGGAACTGCTTACTGGACAACAGTAAGGTGAGATTTTTCTGTTTGTGTGTGTGTGTGTGTGTGTGTGTGTACCACTTTACTACACTGCTGTGTTTTTATAATTATTCCATTGTGATTAAATACCCATCTGAAAAAACATACAAACTGAAGATGAAGAGTTAATGCTGTTGATGGTTGAATTTGATATTTCAACTAAGAATGTAGATTGATAGATAGATAGACACCCTATAATTTTATTAATGTGTCACTCCTCAACAAACCTCAAACAAAGCAACAAACACAATAACCCAAAAAAAAAGAAAGTTGAGGACCACTCATCAAGAATTACGAGACACAGGCTAAAAACAATACACACAAAAAAAGATACTAGAATATATATATATGCATATACACACACATAAGTACATACATTCGTACAGATACATTGATACACATATACATACATACACACACACACACACAAGAAAAAAAAAAAAGTCATATTACACACACACAAACACAAAGGATATAAAACAATCTTAATACTGCGTTATAAAATTTAGACACTCATGAATGAACGTCTTCTGTTGAGAATGAGGTGGCAAGCTTTGACACATTTGTGGATACAATATTTACCAGCTAAAACTACACACAATTTATTTAAATCATCGTACTCATTAAAATTTGCAACATGGTTTGAAAGTTGAAAAAAATAATTCAGAACGAATGTCTGTATAGAGTTCACAGTGAGTACATGGGCTTCTGATTCAATAGAACCATTATTACATAGGCTACAGAACCGTCTATCTACTGTGTCTGTCTAATGTATGTTCCAAGGACTAGTACTACTAAAAATCAAGATCTCCTCACACCCAATGCCAATAAAAACAAACATTTCTATTTTTATCACACAAGAGCATACATTTTCTAATATAGTATCTAATTTTTACATTTTTGACACACATGAACCCCATTCCAACAGGAAAAATACGGCAGGTCCATTCCTATCAGTTTCCTGCGACTGAGCTGTGATATTTCTGGTATAAAGGACCTTATTTATTGAAAGAGTGTCCAGTGGGGACCGAGCTCTCCAGTTTATTTATGGAGTGCACAGACTACTGAAGCACCAGTTTTGCCCTGAGCAGTCACTCTGGAGCAGCCCATCAGTAAAACACACTCTCAGAGCTCAGTGCCAGACCGTGCAGTCTACTGTTTAAATTTTAAAATCTCAATATCTGAATTTTTAAAACACTGCATATTTTATGATCCGCAAAGAACGAAACTCACACTGGGAAAAAAAAGATGGGTTTGCCCCCACTGGCAAAATAAGCATTTAAAGGGAAATACCCTACAGTGTCATTTGGTAAGAGATATGGTTAATGGTGGTAAGTCCTTGCAGTGCACAACACTGGGACGACAGTTACCATTTCCATCAGTCCCTCATAGCTGTAGCAGTTGGAGCCATTGTTGCTGACATGGAAAAGCTGGCAGAGAATGGGAGTGTTAACCTGGAACTTGATGGCTGTGTGTTGGGTTTCACCTGCTCACATTTTACACCACAGCAGCCCAGCTACTCCTGTCTCTCCTCAATGCAACTTGTCAAGCTCATCCATATTTAATCGCTCATCCTCTGTGCTGGTATCAGATGAACCTAACTAGCTGAAGGGGTGGTGCTGGAGAGACGGTGATGATGATGATGATGATGATGGTGTGTGAAGCAAGGGGCCGGGCTCTGGATACCAGCTACCCCTGCCCCTCCTCACCGGGAAAGCATGAGATATGAGATGGAGAGGAGATCAAAGCGGTCCATTCAGTTCAGCTGCACCCAAAAAAGAGCTCACAATGCCTAGGCTCTGAAAACTGGATTCTACGCGTTCGTCCGTTTCCTCTCTTTCTTTCAACTGGATCCTGTGGAGGTGGCACAAGTTCCTGAGGGTTCTGCCTGCGTGGTCGTTTGGACGTTGAGGAATACTGATACACAGATCTTTATCCTCCCCATCCTCCCCTCCACTTCCCTACAGAGTCTTTCTCTGCTCGCACCAGAGAAGAGTGGAGAGGAAAAGCCCGTCTCACATCTGAGGGACCCTTGGCACCACTGAAAGGCGGAGCCAGCCCCTTGGTGCCTGAAACTCAGGAAGGATGAGGAACAGCGTCTAGAGGATTTTTTTTTTTTTCTTTCTCAGAACAAAGTGCGCTGGTGAGGCAGGGAGACACTGTTTTGAGATAAAGGCAGGGAGAACAACAGAGAAGTGGAGGAAAATGCCTTTTGGTGGGTTAGCAGGTTTGAAGGAGAAGGTGCTGAAGCCCGGGAAGGAGGAGGTGAAGAACACAGTGGGGGACTCTCTAGGAAACCTGCAAAGGTGAGAGGGCTTCTGCAGAGAGTGGTGGGGGGAGGGGGAGGGGGGCATGAAGAGGGGTGTGAGGGGGGGGTTTCATCTGCACTCTCAAATAGATGGACTGAACATGATGTTGGATTGCATGGATTTAGAGCGCTCATTAAACAAAAAAATAGTCTTTTCATGACTCACTATTCATTCTTTTATTCATTGTTCGTAGAGCATATTCATTTATTTAAAAAAATAATTCATATATATATGACTTTGCAAGAATAAGAGGCTAAAAGATCAGCTGTCAGAGGGACTTGAGGAGCTTGGGAGCGAGCACATTAAGCTCAACGTGTTCTCAGAGATCCTGAAGATTAATAAATATTTGATTCCTGTGCTTGCCAGGCAATGCCAGTGATGTAATCACAGATTTTATTTTAAGACATTGATACATATTTCATATCTGATACATATTTCACACACAGGGGGATGTGTGTGTGTGTGGAGGGGGGGTTGGCGGTTGGGGGGTAATATTGTATGAGGTAGATTGTTGGCATTAAAAGAGATAAACGACTAAGTAGGCAATTTCCTGGAAAATGAATTTTTGCATGTTTCAAGGGAGTGTACTCACAGTTCACATTACAAACAAGTGAAAAATAGGAGATTCTTATTCTCCAGTGAAGATCCATAAAGGTAAAATAATAATAATAATAAAAAAATCTTGATGAAAACAATGACATAACAATTCAATTTTTTTCATCCTGGCACAATTTCATTTTTATAGACCACATAAGATCGTAAAAGCGATTTGTATTAGATGGATCTAAGCGTGAAAAAAAATCCGATGAATCCGATGAAGTCCGATGAGAATCTAACAGGGAATTAAAATAGGAAAAAAAGATTAATTAAAGTGGAACTCATCAATTTGTCCAGTGGTGTTTTGCAAATACATGTTACACTATTCATTAGGCAATTAATTTTTGATCTCAGTAGTTAGTTATCAGTTTCGTTGCCTGACATTGATCAGGATCCTATGCTGCCCTGAACAGTAATGTGATATTTCTGAAGAAATCGTCCAAAGAAAGAAAATACTTGAGAACAAAATCCCTATGGAAGTTCATTTCTGCGTTGTGCATAAGGGATCAATAAATAATGTGTTGTATCTCTTTGGATCTTGTGCTAAGACTGGCTGCAAAGAGGTTCAGAAACTCTGGATTAAAAAGAAAAGATGGCGTTGAGTGGATAACAGGCGGTAGTCATTTTTGGATGATGCATTGTATCAAAGAGCAAGTAACATCACAGTTTAAAAATTGGGCACATGATGTCAGTGGTTAGGCTACATACTTTTAACCCTGCTTTATTCTCGAAAATAACTGCTTGTGACAGATTTTAGGAACATAAATCAGATTATGGTACCTTCTCTTGGAGAAATGTTACAATAGTGTATGAAAGGGAAGTTAAATGCTGTCATGAAGCCTTTTGTGTCTTGTTTGTACACAGTGTTTGATCATAGAGACTTAGTCACTACTAACTGTACAGTTCTTATTATGAACAATATCATTTCAAACAAGTCAAAGGAACTAGTGGCCTCATCCAGGTCCATGATCCTGGTCTGCACTGTAACCTACATGCTGTTACTGAGGACTATGGGGAGGTTTAGCCAGTCTGAGACTAACAAGTGCCTGAGTCTGTGAAGAGAGGTGATGGGATGTGAAAGGAGACTGATATAAACAAGTACATTAATAAGTGAGGGAGAGAGAACAGAGTGACAGTGAAGACAATGTTGTAAATGACCTGTTGGACAACCCTATCTTAGAAATAAGGTTTTAGAAATCAATCTGAAGCAGTTATTTCATATGTTTACAATTGATTGTAAACAGATTCTATTTAAGAAGACCTAAGAGGGCTTACTTTTATGAGGATTTTTGGTATATTATTCTGTGACACAAAATAGGCGACAGGGGAAACATACCAGGTTTTACCACTGTAAAGATACTGGTAATACTTCAAACACTGAGCACTCCTAATTAGGCCATTCATTTGTTAATAATTAAAATGTATGTTGAGCATACCTTTAAATATAATGAAACTAATGAAACAAAAGTGAGTAGACTTGAATGCATGATAAAAAAAACAACCTCGATGGCCCCAGTTTCCCGTTAATTCATGTGTTGCTGGAGGGGAACTCAGGTGTAGATGTGATGCAGACAGATGAAAGCGCTTCATGGGAGCTGGAGGACAATGCTAGAGATGGACTGTGGGTAATGGAGCAGGTGTGGGAGTCGAGTGACGGAGCTGAGAGCGACCCCATAACAGATGTGCTGTGACCTTTTTCCTGGCTTCACCTCCTGCCCCCTGCAAGAGAATAGAGACGTTCACGTTCTCATGCTCAGTGTTTGCCACAAATGTTTCCGTAAATCATAAAGATTGATTCAAAAGTGGTATGATTGTGGGTTTACTATCATGGAAATATAGTTCAAAGCTGCATGCTGTATAGAGATTGCAGTAACCTGCAGCCAAAGTGAAGTCAGCCTGAAGAATCACAGAATTCAACCAAATGGGGCACTGTGTTAAAAAGTAAAGTAATGGACGTTAAAGTTGGATATATTTACTTCATTCTGATTCTGGTTGATCAAATAGTGAGTGAATAGTACTGTGTTCTGTATTCGTTCTGTAGGAAAATCGATGGGACCAATGCTGATGAGGAGGACCATATTGAACTGACAGAGGATGGGCGTCCCGTGGCAGCGCCCCCCCGCCGCGCCCCTCTGCTGGACTGCAGCTGTGGCGGCCTGCCCAAGCGCTACATCATCGCCATTCTCAGCGGCCTGGGTTTCTGCATCTCTTTTGGCATTCGCTGCAACCTCGGTGTGGCCATTGTGGAGATGGTGAACAACAACACTGTCTACATCAACGGGACTCCAGTGCTTCAGGTAGTCGGAAACAACGGATTTATTAGGACTAGACCCCTGAGTTTTGGGATTTTTAGGACTGTGTCTTTGGCCTTACAGCAGTGAATGACTAAAATCTAAATTCATCATCTTAATCAATTCATTCAATAACATATCCATGATACTGCCAAGTAGAATATACTGAATGAATGTGGTTTGATGGTAAATGATAAACACACACACACACACACACACACCTCTGAAAGCCCTTTTCCCCTCCCTTACAGAAAGCTCAGTTCAACTGGGACCCGGAGACAGTGGGGCTGATCCACGGCTCCTTCTTCTGGGGCTACATTGTCACTCAAATTCCCGGAGGTTTCATCTCCAACAAGCTGGCTGCCAACAGGTGACACACACTTTGTGACTGTTGATGGTTTCACTATAACGAAGCGCACAAATGATTAAATGTTGCCCGGGAGTGGGACACTGTTGGATGTTACAAGTGAGCTGGGATGTGCAGAGACTCAGTTATTTTTGGTGTTTTTTGTCTTTTTTGTTGCTTTTCTCCATGTGGTGAGGATGAACGGATGTGAGGTAAACATGATGAGTGCATGATGTGTCGTGGGAGTCACGACAGATGCGACGCTAAACATAAGCATGTTAAGAAAGGACTGCTAGTGTGACTAAAATAGATGAGGATGGGGTGTGAGGAGCGCTTCCTCGGCCGGTGCGGTTAAAGGGTTAAAGCCGTACGGTGTGGTGAGCGCTGCTGATGGAGCCGATAGCAGTCCTGTAATAAAAGCTTCACAGGAAAAGAGGACACGCCACTGACAGAGTTAATAATGAAAGATCCTGCCTCTGATTTCTCCCTGAAACACCAGCCACTGGAATATTACAAGTGTCACTTACACACTGTTTTGGAAAAAGACAAGGAAGGGGGGATGAGGTGAAGGAGAACAGGGAAGGGAGCTAAAGCGACACAATGGTGATGAAGCAGAAATGTGTGGATTGAATGGGACGTCTTTATCTCTGTCCATGAAAGGCAGAGGCGTGAGATCCGTCTTATTATAAGGCTGACTGAGCTGCTTTGGCCATGAGATATTTTGAGATATCGCCTGCCAATATTAGACATCTAGCTTTGAGACAGTGGGCAGCGTGTGCACACTGTGTGTCTTTTACCTGTTACAGACAGATCTGAACATTTTCATGCAGTAAAACCATAGTTAAGGCCACCATTCCATGATATAAGTGGTTTACGTGAATATTGATGTTAACCACCTCTTCATATAGGGTATTTGGGGCAGCCATTTTCCTGACGTCAGTGCTGAATATGTTCATCCCGTCAGCAGCGAGGGTGCACTATGGCTGTGTCATGTTTGTCCGCATCCTGCAGGGCTTAGTGGAGGTAAGAAAGTTCAAACGCTGATCGATCTCTTCACAGCGTTTCTACTTCGTCATTGCGAATCTATCCCATTTTCCCAACTTTTCTATAGCAAAAGTTCTCTTTAGGATGATGACATGCGCTAGGGAAACCTGAAGTTAATCCTTGATCTATGATGTACTTCACGCTGTGCCCCTGATAGGGTGTCACCTACCCAGCATGCCATGGGATGTGGTCCAAATGGGCACCGCCTCTAGAACGGAGTCGACTGGCCACCACCTCATTCTGTGGTGAGTGACGCCTCTGTGGACTGTCAGCTTTTCTCTTTTCAAAATCTCTCGCTCTCTGAGAAACCTGAAGCATTGTGAAACTGTCAGTCTGTCATCATTCATTCTGAGATCCAAAACAGACTTATAAATGCACCTCAACACAAAGCTACCAAAACAGGCACCTGAAATGTATTGACACGGACGCCTCAGCCCACTTTACACACAAACTTCCAAGTTAAAATGGAAATGGATGTGTGAGAGCTTATTTTGTTTTGCAGATGTCGTCTGCTGCTATTGCTCCTGAAATTAAAATAGCCATCTTGCCCATTAAACTGGTGCCATGACAACCCATGCATCAAAACCCTCTTGACATTGTCTCTGAATGAACACGGCTCACCTGCTCACACTGAAGGAGCTTCTTCCCTATTCACCTAAATGAAGTGTCACATTGCTTACTGTCCAAAAGCACACTCACGCTCCCTGCCCTATTCACAACAAAAATGTTCACAAACCCATCAGATAATAGAAAATACATTAAAACACCTTCTCTCTCATGGCCAGCACCAATGGCTCATTTTGACAGCATTTGATGAAACTAACGTGTTTGTTTTCATTAGGGCAAATTATTACTGTACAATACAATGCAGTTTTTATGTTGTTGAGTGTAACAGTAGCAGGGCAACTAGATGAAGTTAAAGATTTCTCTTATTTATAATACACATATACTGTGAATAGTAAACACAAGTCAGGGTTATGTCAACTTCTAGTCAACTTCTTCTATGATCATCTCGAGTCAATATTTGAAATATTTTTTGGCAAAATGTAACTAAGATCTGATTTGATGTTGATATTGAATGCTAAATTAGAATATTATGTTATTACTGATATGTTACTGTAGTACAATAACATCTTGAAATCACAACATTGCACTCAATGTTCCCAGGATCCTATGCAGGAGCGGTGATCGCCATGCCTTTAGCTGGAATACTGGTTCAGTATGTTGGGTGGCCTTCAGTCTTCTATATCTATGGTAAGACTGGTGCTTGAAAAAACAGAAAATGTAAGATTTAGGCTAATATCACATGGATTTGTAAATATCAGCTAAATTCATTTCATGTGAATCAGGGAATTAATATAGAGTATACCATAGGATGTTCAATAGTGAGTCACAAGTCATTGAATACACTAGGTGTCACTTTAGTAACATGAAGAGCTGTTCTCATAACATCATTACAGAGACACTGACATATTGTTCCTCAACATTTGTGCTTTGTATGCTTTACGCAGTAAGTGTTACCTGAACTGCTTTTGAGTTTGATTAAAATGATTAGCACTCACATCACATTCACACTTTGTCTAATGTGTTTCAATAAAATTACTGTGGTTCTCCGGTGATATAATCTCATGATTTATCGATGTAAATGAGCGTTTTCCTGTCTGGCGTCTGAGACTAATACCTTGTTCATATCATTTTAATAATGAAAGTTCTTGTGGTCCAGAGAAGGTCTAAGCCCGTTTTAATTAGTCTGTCTTGCCCTCAAGCTACTCTGTAATACCTTGCAAAGCCTTGAGTATCACCAAGACATATTCTTTAAACATACCTGCACATAGAAACCATTTGACTTGTCATAATCTCCTCACAAGGTGTTTTTGGTATCATATGGTATGCCTTCTGGCTCTTGCTGGCATATGGAAGCCCAGCGGCCCACCCCACCATCACTGATGAGGAGAGGACGTACATCGAGGCCGCCATTGGAGAAAGGGTCAACTTACTGAGTGCCACGGAGGTGTGTGTGTGTGTAACATGCTGCTAATTTCAATTTTGTCTTTTGTTTCCTTATAAACTCATGAACACGCACACACACAATGTCTCAAGTAGATATAGACCTCAGAAGTTGACTTTCCTCTGCCTCCACAGAAATTCAAGACTCCGTGGCGTCGTTTCTTCACCTCCATGCCTGTCTATGCCATCATTGTGGCCAACTTCTGCCGCAGCTGGACCTTCTACCTGCTCCTCATCAGCCAGCCAGCATACTTCGAGGAAGTGTTTGGCTTCCCCATCAGCAAGGTTGGCCTCATAGTTTCAGTATTCCTATTGAACAGACAGTGAAAAGCATCCATGAACACAGATGTATTGTTCATCATGACACACATGACACACACACATGTACTTTACGGCTCCTTGGATGTATGTCCTCCCTCCAGGTGGGGCTCCTGTCTGCTGTGCCCCACATGGTGATGACCATTGTAGTTCCCATTGGAGGACAGCTGGCCGACTTCTTACGCAGCAACAAAATCTTGTCTACGACAAATGTGAGGAAAATCATGAACTGTGGAGGTACGTTAGGGTGAACTACAAAGAAAAAGTTTTGTGATGCTTTATCTTACTGTCCTGAACTTAAATGATCTGTTATTTATCCAGTGCTTATGTGCTTGTGTTTGCACTGAGCATAACAATATGTTTTTATGCTCAGTGTCATAAAACCTTAAGGTGGTTAATGATTGTCATATTCGCCCTTTACATATATCCTGTTTATGCCTGTGTGTGTGGTTGGGTGTGATGTGGGATATCAAAATTCTAATATATATCTAATTTTTACCTGACCATGTTACAAAATACAGACCAGGAGAGGCTAGGAGTGTCAAGACCACACACACCAAAATTTCTATAGATATTTCTATAGTATAGTAATAGAAATTGTAACTATTATTATAGTTTTAGAATCGGGTGTTTGTCAAGTATGTCCTTTGGAAACTAACAAAATCCTTTTGATTTTCAGGATTTGCTCAAAAATACTGCCACTTGAAGTTTAAAAAAAAACATTTGAAAAAATGTTAAGACCATTTTGGCCATTTCTTCTTTCCTTAAAATATGCTGTGAGATGCTGTGTTTGGTCTATTAGCATAAAACCTGGCAAAACAATTTCATATACATATAGACAGTGAGCACACACTTTTCCTCAGCTGAGACACAATGTAATGTGCATTTTCACACTCTTTATATTCAATATTTGAACTGGAGAGACTTGCAGAGCTTGTAGGACCCCAGAAAGGCTTAAATTTATAATGACTGCAGTGCGACATCTGTGACAGCTGCAGTCTCCAGGTCTTTGAGCTCTGGCAGTTTTTCCGTTTGGTCTCTATGGTTTGGGGGTCATTGATACGTGCATGATACATGATACATAATGCATACATACAGGTGTAAAAATTAGGTGAGAAACCAAAATTGGAGTGATTTAAGCGACTGTACTGTTTCGTACTGCCTTCTCACAGGCTTTGGTATGGAGGCGACTCTGCTGCTGGTGGTTGGGTTCTCTCACACTCGTGGCGTGGCCATCTCCTTCCTCGTGCTGGCTGTAGGCTTTAGCGGATTCGCCATCTCAGGTATTATTATTTCTGTTGAAGAAAGATTTGTATTTAACCTTTAATTTGAAAAGTAGGCTAAGGCAAAAACACTGGTCTTCAGGGTGACTGTGAGGTAAGCATAAAATGTGAGTGCTTTGTGTGAAAACTGAAGCAGGGGAAACTCTCACTACTGACTATGACCTTGTGATCATAGATGAGTTGTTTTTTTTCTCTCTTTTGCACCGTCTTCTTTGTTTTAGCTGTTTCCTTTGGGCCCAGGTTTTTGAAAGGCTTGTCTCATGAAAGACAGGTAAAAGTGAATTGCAGTATACTACTTCTCCTTTGGGTGTGATTCAGTGTACATGCATTAGTCCGCCAAGCCTTCACACAGGCACTTTTCCTGAATATTTTATAGATTGTTGTCAGGGAAACCAAAGAAGCAAAATGCAGCTGTACGGCACAATGCTTCTAAAACACATTCACATTTACAAAATACCAAATGCCGAATAATCTAGATCTCTCAAGATAATGTATTTTGACTGTCATCCTGTTACTATTAACAGTAATCAAATGCTCTTGTGTTTACTGCATCCTCAGGTTTTAATGTCAATCATCTGGACATTGCCCCTCGCTATGCCAGCATCCTGATGGGCATCTCTAACGGGGTTGGAACACTGTCTGGGATGGTGTGCCCCTTGATTGTTGGAGCCCTAACTAAACACAAGGTATGATAGATTAATATAACAGTGACTACTCTGTCTGCATATATATTAATGAACTATTTCACCAATAATTCACCTCAGCTATTTTGCCCTTACCTTGTGTGTAATTGATTCCCCCTTAAAGATTTCTGCTTGTGGCTTTGGTTCATTGGATATTTTATTGAACTGCTTTGTTTTGATTTGAATCTTCATAAAACCATATCCAGCCTTCTAATAGTATAAAACAACCTCACCCAGAAACTATATTTACTATATATTTCCAACTGTATCCCCCCCTGAGGTTTTCCCTCACTGTATGTATAAAATATATGAGGTTTGTTTTTTGGTGAAGTGCCCCTTGGAAATAAATCAGAATAATGTAATCCTGCACCCATCAAAGCCTGTCGTTAATGTTTTATAACACTGTAAAATTTATTCTAGGCATTGTCAAAATAGTATTTCACATTCCATGAATAAGCCAGCTGATGTACAGCGTTGCCTCGGTGGTACATTGTTGAAAGATCAGTGAGTCTGCCTTTGACAGGAAATTCATTGACTCCTCTTCATCTCCCCACAGACTCGTCTGGAGTGGCAGAATGTATTTGTTATTGCGTCCATGGTGCACTACTCAGGGGTCATCTTCTACGCTATCTTTGCCTCGGGAGAGGAGCAGGACTGGGCAGACCCCGAGAGCACGAGCGAGGATAAATGTGGCATCATCGATGAGGATGAGCTGGCCGAGGAGTCAGAGCTCAACAGCGAGAACGTCATTGCTCCCAAAAAGAGTTACGGAACCGCGGACAATTCCTCCGGTCGGAAACAGGGCTGGAAAAAGAACAGAGGAGTGACCATGCAGGAGGACGAGGACGGGAACCAACATTATGGGAATGGGAACTACCAGGACCAGTACCAGTGAGACGCCCTGTAGGGCCGAGAACTCCCCCTTCACACAAACCCAGCCGAGGCTGAAGGGTCACACTCACACCTGTGGAACTGTCAGACGTCACCTGAGAGGAAAGAGAAGAACAGAGCAGCAGCCATCAGCTATGTACCACAAGAAGGCCGCTTTGCATTTTTTGGTCAATTCGCTAGTTTTATTGTCATAGCCTGAGACAGATGAGGTCTGTCCCGAGAGACGTTCATAATGATATACAAAAGTCAAAATCAGAAGTGCAAAATCCAAATATATTTTTATTAGACTTCCATCTGAGCAGAATATTGGACAACAAAGAGTGAAACATTTTAAAGATGGTCAGTGTGGAAATAATTTCCAATTTCCAAATATACACAACTTTATATGATATAATCAGACAAATTATGATGATGGTTGACTGAGTCACTTAAACAATAAATTGAATCTACATTGACATATACAATAGAGTTTTATGCTCAGTAGAATGACAAATGAGCCACAGATGAACACTAATACCAACCATCAAAAACACACCTTGCTTTACTTTTCCTGCTGACCATATCCCAACTTTGCACTGAATGTGCAATGAACCTTATGTAGCTAATTACCCTGAACCATGTTAACAGTTTTTGAAATGTTTTGTGTCAGCTATGCAATGTGAAAAGAGATGTGCTTATGGAATGTAATTGGTTTGATATCAGTATCAACAATTGGAGCAGACCACAGTGTTAACGTAATGAGCTTTATTGTTTTTGCTTGTACGTATTTGCTACTGCTCAGTGATTCCACTTTATCACAGCTTGGCCTGCTCTCCTCCTCTGAGCAGGTCTGACTTCCACCAGCCCTTCTCCCAGCATCATGTCAGCTTCCTTATTTATAATGCTGTGAGCTCAGAGTGGGACAAAATGGAAGGCGAATTCTGCACATTTTCTCAGTCTAACAGGGGAGTGTGCTGATGTCACATCATGCAAACATCTAGTGTTAGTCTATTTATTCTTTTGCTGTTTGTCTTTTTTTGCTATTTCTGAATGTTTGATACATGGGGAGTAGGAAAACTATCCTCCAAGGGGATCCAATTTGTTTCTAAAAGCAATGTACTGTAATGTTTCACTAATAATCAAACAAGAATATGGGAAATTTACAGAACTGTTTATCATTACTGCTAAAGAATAGAAAATCAATTTTGTACAGTAAATTATTATCCTATCGTTTGAGAGAGTATTGATTTGATCTGCATTTTACTTGAACATTGGCCAGTGTATTACATATCTATTCTGTATTAGGATGTTTTGGTTTAAAAACATAAACTCCCTGAACAGCTCTGCAGTTTTGGATTTTTGAATAAGGTGAAAGAAGTTGCTCATCACCTCATCTCACCTCATCTCTTGTCTAGTTAACATTTTAATGTGCTTAATTCACCATCAAAGTGCAATTTGTCAGTTGCTTTAATGGAAAATAAATAAAGAAAAAAGAAAGAAAGAAAATAAGTAACAGTTGTAAACAAACTGGAAATACTAGAATACTTTTTTGTTACCGTATAGTAACACAGTAACAAAGATTGTTTCTGTAATTTAGTTCAATTTGTTTCCACCTTTCCAGGTCATTTTTACCCTTGAAGTCTAACAACATAAATTAAGGGGAATGCTTCAAGACTTTCTTTCTGGGTTACTACCTGGGTTAGAAATAATCATAAATTTCCCAATTAAACTTACATACAAATACAATATCATCACATGCTCTCTCTGTCCCTCTCTCTCTCTTCTATATAAGCTGGATGCTTGTTATCTTACATAACTATTTGACAAAATAGACTGTCCCTAAAACTGCCTGTTTATGTTACTGGACTCAAATTAGACATCTAAATTATGAAATACTCCAAAAACTGCTCTGTTTCCCATCATCCTACGGTAAACATCCTTTGTCTTATCTGTCTTTCTCCGCCACTGTTCAATTTTCACTTTGGAAGATAATTACAAGGCGGGATATTCCTCACCAGCGTTGGACTGGCTGTACTGAACTGTTGTTGCTAAAGAATATCACAGTTAGAGGGAGTCCTATCTTTTTACAGCTTAAACCAATCTCAAATATGATGTTGAGCAATTTTCCAAAAAACAGTGCTTTGTGTACATTTAGATCTCTAAAAGCTCATTTGATTGTGCCCAATTGTGTGTTAATGAAAAGTTTCAAGGTTATGGAGCTTGTTGCTGTCCGTTCTCATTGCATGTCCTTGAGATCTCGTGGAAGATTATGTCACTGTCCAGCGCTTGTATTTGTAATTGCATCTGCAGGTAGCTCACAATAACACCAAGCTCTGTCTGGAATGAGAAACCAAACACCAAGATAAAAGGAAACGCAAAAGCCGAAACCAATACCCAACGTCTGTTTTATACCACACCAGACGGAGATGTATATGTAAAAACTACAAAATTATTCTAAATGAACCTCATCCCATGGCAATAATGACTTGTCAACAGCACTGTATGTTCCAAAAAAACTAGCCCATATCATACGCTGCCAATTAAGCCATGAGAAGAGAGTACATGTAGTTTATAAATATGTTAGCTGGAGCTGTCCGTCCCTTTGCAGAGGCCATCTCAGCCCCCTGCCTGCTCGCAGACACAGACCAGATAGTCCACAAACAGCCGACAACCAATGGCAAAGGTTCTGTTTATTTCAGAGGGGCTGTCTGTTGACTCAGAAGGGCCTCTTTGGATGGAGCAACAACCCGTCAATGATTAAACTATTGTTTTTGGATACATTAAGGATTATAAAGGAGCCATTCACATTCGATTTCCCACATATGGATCCCTCTTACAGTATGCAAAGGGAACAAGCTGCGTGTGATAAAGCTTTAAAGCACCAATATGAACGTGTCCGGTACAGACTCACACCTCACATCGCATTGTTACATGATAAAATGGCATTGATCAGTTCAAGGACAGATGGGAACGATTGCCACACAGTCTGCTTACAGAGGAAACATTTTCTGTGTTAGACTTCAATTACTTCTTGTACTTATAAAACCATAAACTGCTCAGTGTAGCATGACTGTTGCAACGATAAAATGCCATATATAACTCACAAACACACACACACACACACACACACACATAACACACTGTTTCTATTCAGTGATAGAAAATGTAAACTATTAGACTGATAGCGGCGCTCCTGCTTGGCTGGCCTGTACTCATACTAGTTGCTTGTGTCATGCTAATGACTTGATGTATGTGCAATGTGTGCGATGTTAGTGTATGTGGGTGGGATTTCTGGTCTGCTCGAGAATTCATATGGCAGCCTCTTCTGTTGGCCAGATAAAGAGGGATTTTAGGGGAATGGGGGTGGGGGGTGGGGTGGAGAGGAATGGACAGTTTAATTAATAACCACCACTCCTTTCTCCCTGACCCCAACTGGTCACACATGTTCTCACTGGAGCCCAGACAGAAGCAGTCTAATGTTCATTAGCAAATATTGATGGTACGGTAGTTCACAGCGTGGATATCAGAAACAGACTGAAGGCCGCTGCCAGACTGGAATTCAACAGGGGAAATCAACTGCCTGGAATAAGGTAGGGATTATTGACTGAGCAAGAACATATTTCATGTACAATGGTGACACAATGGTGAATAGATGACTTCTTATGACTCTGCGGTGTGCCACTGTATCCGATGTGGGGAGAAGCAGGTTTAGCTGTTGTGTGGGCTGACAGAGTGGACTGGAGGTCTCCAACTCCTTGTGGGCTGCTGTTGGATCTCAGGGGAAATTAAAGTGGGTTAATTAAAAAAAAAATGTGGCAGATGAGATTTAATGGTTCATATGTGGCTGTGTTTTCACATGGCTTGATTTACTTCCACTGTTCATTGTGGCCTCGTGTCTTTTAATGTCACAGCAGAAAGGCCGTAGAGAAGTTTGAGGAAATAATTGTTACTCTCGAGATGCCATCAAGGGATCTACAATTCAAATACCTGAAGTTTTATTACACTATTCAATGAGCTGTATATGGCAAACTAAGACATCAGCCTCGGAACCTTGCATAGGATTTATAAAACCACCTTAAGGAAGATACTACACAAAAGTGATTGTGTGACACATGCTGCAAAGTGTTCTTGAATCTGTAAGGGAGCAGGACATACAGTATAATAACAGCTTTGACAGAAAGAGAGCGGTGCCTCTGTCAGCGACACGCTGTCAGGGAGGCCTTGTTGTGGCCCGACCTTCATCCTCCACCTCCCCCCTTCCTGCATGGTAGCCACTGAGTGCCTCATCCCTATGTGGGAGAGAAGAACTGTCAAGTGTGTTGATGTAGAGACTCACTACCTGTTTAATTACTCTCCAGCGGGGGGTTTGGAGGATGATACAGACCTATATGGGTATTCAACTACAGTGGCAGCACATAGGCAAATACATGAGCACCCATACGAATCTTAAGGAACTTTATTTCCTTTGGCAGAATAACATAATTCACAAAACTCACCTGTTGTTTGATGCTTGTTACAGAACCGGACTGGACCGAGGCTTACTGCTACCTTGTGACTGAGTACATCCTGCTTTTGCTTCTGAGTTGGAGCCTCACCACCCTCCTGAATGAATGAGTGGGTGGGCCCCGACATCAATGTGGTGGGACCGCTGCAAATCCCACCCAGCGATGGATTCTCCCTCTCAGAGAGCTCCCACTTGTTTGGTACGTCTTCTTGAGATAAAGTAGAACATGGCCAGTCTCTCTCACACACATTAGATTCCAAGCACTCCAAGCATATCGCACAGTAGCAGCCAGCTAATAACACTGCCCAAATGTGAAAATGACTTCACACATTACTAGCCAACTACCTGTAATGATGCAAAGAAATGTGACTGTCAGGTTAATGAGTAGCTGTGACAACCTTTGCTCCCCTTGGCACTTCTCAAGCAAGCGCCAAGTTCTTCTGTTCTGGATGTACTGTTCCCGTGTGTCTGAGGAAAGGCTTTCCATCAAAGAGAATAAAGGGAAGATGTGTAATTAGAGGTAAAGGTTGAACCAAAGGTACAGCTGCAAACCACAGTGGGACTATTGTGATCAGAGCACGGGGTCTCTGAGTAGTCTGTGTGCTTGGTCACATAGACATGGCCATGGTCCAGACCAAGTCTTCAAGAGGTCAGTGTGACACTTTATCATTTTACTGTATATCAGTTTACTTTGATTGCTGAATGGCTAATACTTTTTTACAGATGAGGGACTTGTACATTATATGGTCTTTGAAATCAATCGTCATCCCTCTCCTTCTCCTGATGTTAAAGTAAATGTCACATAACATGTCATGAATATGTCATGTAATGATTAAACAATATTGTGTGAGATCTTGGTTTACTTTTCATCTGTAACATTCTCGTATCAGTTTCAAATGAGCCAACGTTTAGTGTGGAGTTACATGTCATTCTAACAGAGACAGTGTGCTCTGTGCAAGTGAGTTGTTAATCATTTATGGGTTTACAGTATATGTAGCTGTGTGGATTACCATCCACTGTTGAACCATTATCTAAGGCTGACCAGCTTCTGCAGGGAAGCACTTGATATAACATCATTATCCCAGACGGCTTTCTCTTTGGGATTTGACCGCTTGTGAAATAGCTCACTGCAGTTTCACCATTCTCATCCAGTCAAGAAACCAACTGCTTGCTTGATCCGCCAAGTTTACATAATCAAATGTCCGCTTCTATGCACGCTGTTCTTAAGTTGTCTTATAACCTTTCACCGATTCCCCTTCCTTGCTTAGATATTCTGGCAGACCAAGGGAGTCCTCTGCTGCAGGATCCGGACGTCTTGCCCTTCACCAGCTATCCCAGCATGCAGTACCCGTCCATGGAGCCAGCCATGTCTTCCCCGCCTTACTACTCCAGTCACAACTACTACCCGCAGTACAGCGGAGAGGAGTGGTACTCGCATACAGGGATGTATGAACTGAGGAAAGGACCCCTGGAGGTTACCTATGATGCCGAGATGGAGGAGGTGTCCGCTGTAGTGCCTGCCGTGTGCAAGAGGACCCGGCACATGTCACAAGCCGGAAGGGTCAAAGGGGAAGAACTGTGTGTGGTGTGTGGAGACAAGGCCTCTGGATACCACTATAACGCTCTCACCTGTGAGGGATGTAAAGGTGAGAGGAGAAGTTGGCTTCTTAACCACTGATGCTGGGTTTTAAAGTTAGAATAGTGATTTTTGACCCCACCTGTGCTTCCTGTAATGAGAACGGCTTTGCAGGTGAAATGAATTTTAGAATTTGAACATACTGAATACCTCTAAAATGCCACAAAACACAGGGAAACACTCACAAATACATGGGAATAATGCAGCCTGTAAAGAAGAACTTCTTCTTCAGAAGCTCTGTTAAGGCCCAGTGGAACAGCCTTTCACACAAAAAAGCTGAAGTTAGCATGACATTTTCATAAAATGTTGTTTATGATATTTCTGTTGAAAACTTTTGATATGTCTATTTATCTGAGACAGGTTTGGACAGCTTTCCATCAGCATATACTGTTTAAAGTACATTTCCAGACATAGTGGAAGCCTATGGCGACGTAGAATGACGTTTGACCCACATACCAAAAATGATCGTATTTTTAGCTGTTGACTTTAGGGGCCTCCCATTATAGAGATGTACAAATCTACAAGTCTGTAGCAACAGTTCAAATAGCAGCTGGCGAAGTGTAATACAGGATCATTTGTGGATTAAAACCTTGTTAGCCGCTGAGCACTTGAACATCAATAAGTCATTTCATACCAATTGTGCCCATTAGGCCCGAGGCCCACTGGCTAAGTGAGAATGATTTCACAGGGGAAATTCAGTTGTCAGGACAAGCACTGGTGCTGCAACTGGCTCACAGTTTGTGTGCTGTTGTTGGTACACATTGAGCTTTATTTAGTTGTACCTTTCTTCAATTATTAATACTACACACTTTGCTATGTTGCTGTTCATTCCATATTTGATTAGATGCCAAGAAGGGACAGTAAATCCAGCAAAAATCTATCAAGTTCTAAGTCTGACTAGTACTCCTTGGAATGATGACCAAATTGAGGTTGATTTGAAGAGAACAAAGGATATGCATGTCTCTTTAACCCTGAAACAATGTGGAGAGCAAACATAACTTTACAACCTAGCTCCATGTAAAAATTACCCACTTGGTGACACCCAAGAGGTGGCCTTTAGCAGCTCTTCCCCATGTTTTTATGACACTGTGGATTTGCTCTGATTCTTGTCAAACCGCAGGGTGAATGGATATGAGTGTAATTCCACACTGTAAGGTTGGACAATGCCAGGAGTGCAGCCGCTGGCCTGCCATTTGACTGAGAATAGGTTGAGGTCTACCTGGCCTGTACCTGGTGCTGCTGCCAGATTGGGTTCCCTCTCAGCTTTCTGCTGTACAATGCAGGGGGAACCTGAGCTCGGCTACGCTAATGCATATCATTGTGCTTAATGTTCTATGTCAGAATGTCTAATAACTGTTCTGTTCCAAAGCGTTCCAAAGTGCGTGTGTGTGTGTGTGTGTGTGTGTCTGTGTGTGTTTTGCTCTACTGCTCTAACTGTCTGAAACGTTGCCAACAGGGCTCACAGGATTCTCTCTGTTACATTATTAGAACAGTGTGTAACGTAGCTGCCCTTTTTTTTTTCCTAATTATCCTCCGTTGTAAATTCTCCTTTATGTTCAAAAACTGCTTGGAGTAAAATACTGTAGTCCGCCTCAATGGAATATACTGTATATAGGCCATTTCTGTTTTTTTATTTTATATGTTTGCTATTACAACAAAATACAAAATGTCTTTCCATCAGCATATATTGTACCAGGCTCATGATACTTACATGTTTTCCAACCATGTTCAGGCTTCTTCAGACGGAGCATAACGAAGAACGCTGTATACAAATGCAAGAGTGGAGGGAACTGTGAGATGGACATGTATATGCGCAGGAAATGCCAGGAGTGCCGACTAAGAAAGTGCAAGGAGATGGGCATGCTGGCAGAATGTGAGTATCTTGCTTGTCAAGACCTTTTGGTACGTAGGACAATCTTAAAAGGACAATAAAAACAAACCTTTATGAATAAGGAAGGGAAGGAAAGGAATGAAATTCTGTTCCTAGATTCCTACACTGTAATGGTTTGATTCAAACTGATTTGCACTGTCCACATGCAAACACAAGGTAATGATTTCGTCCTTTCGGTAGATTCAAGAGAGGCCATCAAAGACCCCTGCGGTGAGCCCTCACTCTACTTTCTGACATGGCCTGTTGAATTTTACTGGGGGAAAGTATGTCACACGTCACACAACAGGAAGGCCTAGCTTTTGCTGCTGCTGCAGAAAGTAAAGTGGACAGTTTATGTTCCATTTAACAAAAAGTTGATGCCTTATAAAATGGCTGCTGTCATGATAATAGACTTGGATTATCGTTTGCATTAATAGCTATCTTAAGACCTTTATCTATTATAATAACCATAGCAATATAGTTGTAGAAGAAAGATTTTAGAGAACATCATCAGTCATTTTGAAATACTGAGCAATGAACATTAGGTAACAATTTTTCCCTCTGCAGCATTTTGGAAAGAAACCATTTGACTGAACTGGAGAATACTGTACCAGAAATAAGTCCTCCACAAAGAGAAGATAGAATCCCTCCTCCAGAGCCAAGCCATTGAGGAACATTAGTTATTGGGTCTATTTAGAGCCGTCAGCTGAACAGAGCAGGAGGACGGATTGGGCTCCTGTTGCTCATAAATAGTGCAGGGAAGTTGTGATGAATATTGCAAGGTGGCAGGCACTCATGACCCTGCCTTCTGGTGCAACAGTGACTCTGAGTTGCGTATATTGATCTGAAACAGGTTTGGACCGCAAGTCAGACTTTCTCAAAGACGCTTTTAGTCACAGTGTGAAAAGTGGGTGTCTTGACAGCTCCCATTTAACTCCATCTCCCAGATCACTCACTTCCCTGTCCTCCTCTGAGGTTTTGGATAACGTTTGGCAAAGGGAAGTTCTTTTACTTCTTAATTGATTTTATACAAATAAGTACAGAAATAAACAACTGACAAATTCAACCACCAAACACGTAATGGATTAATGAGTTGTTACACTCATGCTTTATCATTAGCATAAGGTACAAAAAGATGATAAGATGAAACATTCCCTGTGGGGAAATTAGGTTGTTGCAGCAGCAAAAGTAATAGGATTCAACACGCGGAAAAAGACAAACGTGCAAATAGAGTATAAAATAAACAACAAAACACTAGAAACAATAAAGAATCAATAAAACGATAAAGCATTAAAATAGAATACAAACAATTGTGGGGTTATATAAATGTGTGCTGGTGGCAATTGAAACAATTGTAAAGTGTATTGGTGGGAAATAAGGAGTATGGATTACGAACATGTATGGATTAAGTTACAGTTGTTATGATGTTAAGATATCAATGGCACAAAAATACAGAATTACAATTAAAATTCTAAAGCTCACCAGTGATTCTGTGTAGTAACCAATATTAAGGATGAACCACAGGGATACATCATAAATGCATCTCTATTATAAATGCATTAGAAATGTATCCCTGATAAATCCAGTTGCATGGAGTTGAATAAACAGCTGTGAAGTGTTTGACACACAACCTGAAGCGCTCCTCACTGCCGGCAGGCCTGCTGACAGAGATCCAGTGTAAATCCAAAAGGCTGCGGAAGAACACCAAGGCCTCGCCAGGAGAGTCTACTGGGGACGAGACAGAAGGGGCGGACAACACAGACAGCAAGCAGGTCACCTCTACCACCAGACTGACAAAGGTAATCACAGCCTCTCCTGTTCTCCAGTATGACACCTAGTGCACAAGTATTAATCATTTGAGTATTTCTCTTCGAAGTTTTTCTCAACTGATTTTACATATTTCTCCAAACTAATGCTCTCAAAATGCCCTCAAAACAGTCAACACAGACATTGAAACATACTCTCATTTTGCAAAACAGAACCAATTGCATTTCAAAATGAAGTGTAGCTTTCTTTTCAGATCATATCTTTATAGAAACCAAATATTAACATCAAAACTACACGTCGCCGATTGACTAGATGATATACTCAGCTGCATCCGCACAGGAATACCAATCATGAAACATGTTAATCAAAAAGTTCCACGATGCCTTTTTTTCCCCCATAATTTAATTTTGTTTTATGGAATTTCATATTTTTTCATACATTGTTGATGAAATGTTTTCCTTTACAGTAGGCAAAATGTCTCACAATATCTCACATTTCTCACAATTTTGGAATTACTATAATGTGTAATAATTCAGTTTCACATGTGCCACTTTTGCACATTTGTAAATGTGTGATACAGTAAGGAGGTAGAAGTATTGATGAACACAATTTGCTTCAAAAGTAATATTCACAATGACTCTGCTTATCGTCAACCCTTTCATTTCTGTCAGGTGCTATTAGCTTTGTAAAATTATAAAGAGTTTATATTTTTTGAGAGGATTGAACTTAGTTTGGCGAGGTTTGTGTGTTGTGTTTGGAGAAATGAAAGATCTAGTTCTGAATTTCACATGAAACCAACTAAACTCTACAATCAGTTTTGTAAAATGATCAAGGGTTTAGAGGCTGTGTTAACTGTTTTGAGAGCATTAGTTTGAAGAAATGTGCCAGATCAATTGAGAAAAACTATAAGGACTGGAAAACAATCTGCATAATGTGATGCTCACAGTTGCTGGGAATAATGATAAATGCGCCACTAACGGGTGAATGTGAGAAATAAAGTACCAATTCCTCACATACCACGCTTGGAAGTTGAACTGTGATTCTGTCTTCTTAATCCCCTATAGAATGTTTCCCATCCCCTATAGAACGTTTGCACTCCATAAATACTGTGATTGATGTGTTGTTTCTTTATCCAGGAAAAGGTTGAACTCACTCAAGAGCAGCAGGTGCTCTTGAATTTCATTGTAGATGCCTACAACAAACATCGAATTCCTCAAGATATGGCCAAAAAACTGGTACGTTACACTCAATATCACTTCAAACTGCACTGTTTTTTCTTCAAACTACTTGGGTTACTGCCATTAAAAGATCCAGCAGATGTCCTGCGGAAAACTGGCAGCAGAGACCAGGACCCATAGGCACCAAGTCAATAAGGAGAGATGTAAAATCCTCCTACCTGAAACTAACAAGAACAGTACAGCACAGAACAGTACAGCTTATGCAACTCGGCCTATCAGCCAGCAGAAACCTCTGTCTCCTGTCAATCAATGTGATCTGTTCCAATGCTGTGTGCTCATGTTGTCTCCCCAGCTACAAGAACAGTTCAACACAGAGGAAAACATCCTCCTGTTGACAGACATGGCAACAAGTCACGTGCAAGTTCTGGTGGAGTTTACCAAAAATATTCCAGGTATTGTATCCTAGTTGTATATATATCTCTCTCAGAATGGATCATAGATTATTAACCAAACCTGTGATAATAAAAAGGTCTTTGGTTATCACAGGATCATATGGACAGTAACATAGATGCTGTGCAAGACTGTGCAACAATGCTAACAGAGACACTGATACTGTGATATTGATACGCAGACAAACTGGCTTAATATCATTCCCATGTCATAGCTCAGCTCTATTGGCAAGGGGTGTATAATGAGTGGTGTGGTGGCTCTGGCAGGCTTTCTATCTCTGGATCATGAAGATCAGATCGCCCTGCTGAAGGGTTCGGCTGTGGAAGCCATGTTCCTGCGCTCGGCTCAGGTCTTCACCAGAAAGATGCCGCATGGACACACGGGAGTGCTGGAGGAACGGATACGCAAGAGCGGTAAGTCGAGGAAGGAAGGTAGTCACTATCTGACACGGCATACTTCCATCACCAGAAATGTAGTATTTAGTGCAATCATAGTATCATGAAAGTGTGATCTGAACTTTTCAGTGTGGGAAAATTAGATCTTCCCTCCTGATCCTTGACCTTTGGGAGCCTCGGCCCTTTTCTCCACCAGCAGTCCACACACACAGCAGAGTGACATTTTGTAGGTCCGTCCGCAGTCACGCAGCCAAGTCTAGGCAGGTCTAGCATGAATAATGGATCCGCCTGATCTGTGTGATGCAGCTGGGAGATGTGTGCTGACCTGCTGATTGTGGATTGCTGGGTGTAGGTTACACATGCAAACAGACCCTTACTGGGTGCAGTTTCATGCTGTTTGGGCGTGTGTGTGTGTGTGTGTGTGTGTGTGTGTGTGTGTGTGTGTGTGTGTAGGGGCATGTTGGTGAAGGAGAGGCTGCAGAGGAATGCAGCACCCAACACTTCAATGGTCTTGGGTCAACACTGGTGTTAAAATACACACACAGAAATCATAATCACAAGCCCGACGTCCCTCACTTGCCTTAGGTTTCTATTGCGAATGTATAGATTGTATCTATATTTCAAATTGTATCTATAGTTTCAAATTCTTTAAAATAGTTTTCTAATTGCAGAAAGTGAACACACACACAAAACTTAACGAGGTGCAGACTACCAGGACCAGTGTTTTAATGCCTTTGTCAGATGTATCACAATTTCAAATTCTTTAAATAGTTTACTGTCAGGTGGTCTTAATAATTATTGATATACTGTATATGTGAGGTGTCATCTTGTCAAGCCAGGCTGGACAGTTAAATGGGCAGTGACAGCGATGGCAGGAGTGTGTGTGCGTCACTGGGTCCCTTGGCACAGGTCCAGCTGAATGGCGGGGTAAGAGATATTCACACTAAAGGCCAGTCTGGGAGAACAGAGAGCAAAGCTGTCTGAAGAGACCATTGTCTCTTATCAAAACATCAAGAGTGCTATTGTCCACTTCTCTCCCTCTGAGCCCCGCTGGCATTTTTGAATGCTTGAGGGGCTCGATGATGTCTGAGCAGACAGGCTCCTCCTGCCAGTTTGAAGGGGGTCTACAGTGGAGGCTGTTGCCCACTCGCAGGAAAAGACAGCAAACTGAATGAAGTCCTATGAAATGAATTCTTTTTTAAATTAAAGAAAGCACTTTGTGGTTTGATAGCAGTGCATTTTCTAATATTCCCTCCTTATCTTTCACTGAATCATTATCCAAAGATGGAGAGCGTGCAAGTTCATGTCTGTTTTCAGAGAGCTGCTGATACTGTATCTCTATCATCGTAATTCTAGGCTTACCGGAGATTTCCACGCGTTAGAGCTGAATGAATGGTTATGACTCACAGTTCATCAAGATATATTTTCGACGACCAACGACCAACACTGAGTTAAGACATCAAAACAATTAGTTTTAAGTAACAGTAACAGATTCTTTTTTAACAGTAAAACTGTACTATCATGCATAGTAAGTTCTGTTTTTGTGCTCGCAAATTGCAGCAAATGGTATTTAGGAAATATGCTACCCAACAGATGAAAGACTATGTATTACCATATAAAGTATATATATCAATTGGCATCACTTGGACTAATGTATATCAGTGAGTCAACCCCTCTGATCAGTGACAGCAATATTTCCTTCTAATAGTTATGGAAAAGTTTTTGCACTTGAAACAACTTTTGCCTCTCCCAAACTCAAAGTCTTTGAACACTCTGCTGTGAACTGGCATTACTTTTGATACCCAGTATATCTTCAGATACATCTTCATGAATAATAGTCAAGGAAATTGTACTGCATGTTCTGTCGTTCTTTTTTTCTTGAAAGAAAGGCCCGCTGCTATGATTTGTAATTGAACAATTTAGCAACTGGTGTGAGTAGTACCCATGAGGTTTTTCACCGATCAAAGCTGCACTATTTGACCTTATTGTTGTATTGTTATAAGTTTTTCAGGGGAACGTGCTTGTCTGCAATCAACATAAAAAATTCTTGTAATGCCTATTCCAGATCTGCTCGACCGGTTCATATTTTCACCTTCTTCAACAATTCTTTTACTTCTTCATATGGCATAAACACGTGACGAATGACCAATGTATGTAATGCCACAATTTATTGAATATCTTCCTGCAGGTATATCAGAGGAATACATCACACCCATGTTCAACTTCTACAAAAGCATTGGTGACCTCCACTTGATGCAGGAGGAACAGGCTCTCCTCACCGCCATAACCATCCTGACACCAGGTGAGCCAGGAAAAACACTTTTCACTGATGCATCAGACAGATCTATGTTTCCTAAATCAACATCCAGAATCTTTGATACCCTAAATAATTGATTTATCATCATGACTGGGTCAGATGTCCATATAAACAGGCAATCAAACCTCAGATGGCTATCCGTAATGTGATTCTCGCTTTACATATGCATTTGGGCCTTGCAGTAGAGCTCTCTCAGGGTTTTTCCTGACTGTTGTTCGCCCTGCTCCCCCTGTAGATCGGGCTTATGTAAAGGACCAGCAGGCTGTGGAGAGGCTTCAGGAGCCCATGCTGGATATGCTGAGGAAGCTCTGCGCCCTGCAGCATCCCCAGGAGCCGCAGCACTTTGCCCGTCTTCTGGGCCGTCTGACGGAGCTGAGAACACTCAACCACTACCATGCGGAAATGCTCTCGTCCTGGAGAATGAGCGACCGTAAATTCACCCCGCTGCTCTGTGAAATCTGGGATGTGCAGTGACAAAACCAGGAGACAGGCAGTGAGGTGTAGATTGGGGATGGTAACATGAACATTTCAACTTGCAGGACAAAGTCATGGTCCAACTACAGTGCATATTTATATTGGATCACCTGAGGCTTTAGGATGATGAGTAGCCTACATGTAATGACTTTGTTAAACCCCTGCACTAACTGCCTCTATCTTGCCTGACTTCAACAACAGTGAAATGTTAACAGTATGTCATTATTCATGTATTGACTCAGTGGCCGTTTAAGCATGTTTGACTAATATTGCTTCTGTTTATTCTACATTTCCTGGCTCACATCATCATGTCTGTTTACTGTTTGGTTTAGCCAAACCAAACTGTCTCACTGTAGAGACATTTGAAACACTTTATTTGCTATGGCAGAGTTCTCAACACAAGGAAACTGCTTAAAGACTGAGATTTGAGAATAGTCTCTTCATGCATACATCATATCAAAAATCTTGAAAGCCCAGCATGATAGTCGAATACTGTATATACAAACACTGGAACCAATTCAAAGTAAGTATGGTGGTCTTAAAGAATTGTAGCATTTAAATTATGCAGACTTTCATCATGGGTTAATTTGTTTTTTTATTTCTAAAACGCAAGTCTCCATGGTACTTGCTAATGTACTTGCTGTATTGTAAATACACATAAGTGGTATTTTCTGGCTTAATAAAAAAACAAAATTAATAGGAAAATAAGTTGAAGTGGCTAGAAATTTAAATTTATTTTAATCCCCATTAGCTGGCACTGAGGTAACAGCATTTGTCCTGGGGTCGACATATAGATGTAAGTATACCTCAGAAAAACTGTTCAAACTATCTGAAGAACAGGACATGTACAACCGGGAAATTATGTTCCTTGTTCCTCATTAATGTTGATGAAATTCTATTATCTCAATAAACTAAACTATATGTACAAATATATACTGAAATGACATAAATGACTCCATACTAAAATGTTATTGTCTGAGGTTTTCCCTGAAAAAATTATACTTTCCTGGTGTATTCAATTGTATAACCTGCAACAACAAATGTGAACAATAATCTTATGCCATAGTTTTATTGTTCTGTATTTCATATTGTAACCCCCTTTGCTTAAGTTTCCTTGAAGTGTCAGAATACACTAAATTACCTTTAGGGAGGTTATGCAGTCCTCTTGGTGGGTGGGGGGTTCAGTGGAGTACTAAACTTTGTTGTAGGAAATTGTAGGAAAAATACCAAACCTAGTTTGGAATCATATAGATTTTTTTTTTTCACTGTTGGTACTCTGTTGTCCCTAACGTTCTTATAGCTCATTTGTTGGTAAGTAGTATGTTAAGGGAAAAGTGTTGAATCCAGATTTTTGTTATGAAACAATACGAGTGGTATATCATTATTATTATTATTAGTAGTAGCAGTAGTAGTCGTACTGTAGTAGGAATGGGGATCAATTGATTATTTTTCAGTTTTGAAGCCAGCAATCTTTTCCCATATAGCGCCATTTTATGTTTGAGTGATGAATACATCCTCAGTAAAGGTAATTAACCTGCACTTCATGTATTTTAGTGCAATCAGTTACAAAAGAAATTTCAATGACAACACAAAATGTTTTTCTTTTATTCAGTGCAGCGTATAATTAGAGGAGAAGAAAAAGAAGAAAGAAGAAAAAATAAAGACACCAGATGTCCGGACATTAATGCCTAAAAACATTTTCATTCATTCAAACGTGTATAACTTTATTTAGACTACCCTGAAATGACACTCAACATAAAAACAACTATATCCACAGTATAAAGGTTTCATAAATGTAACATTAAACACAGTTAACATAATCATGACGTATCTCTAAATCTCATGTTGTCACAACTGACAATATAGGTAAACTATACATTATTTACACAATAGTCCCCATGCCATGCAATGAACCAATCTTTCAAACAAAACCTGCTCATAGATTATTAGATTATTGGATCTTCCAATAAATTCCAAATATAAAGAATTTTTAAAGGAAATGTATCTGTCAACCAAAACCAAATCATATTCATCAATCAACAATTTTAATATATAAACACAAATATTCCATTTTGTCCATTTTGTGATTTCTTACAGATAATTGCACTTTTAGGAGAAAAATAGCTATTTTGCATACTGATTGCTCCATGCAGTCTAAGAAACCTTGCAATAATTGTCTCACAGCGCCATCTTGTGAAGTAACTTGGCAACATACATTATCCAGTGTGGACTGACAGAAAATAGGGAAAGGAGTGAATGCAGTTGCAGTATTCAAGACATTTTGTTTGTGTTTAATCCACACAGAAAGAACCTACACATTTTCTACAAAACCAACAGAATATGTGGCATTTATACTATTTTTTTTGTTATTTTTTTCAACATAGCACAATGGAGGGTTCAGCAGTTCAGAAGTGAGTTCAGTCCTGGGTGGGGGCAGCTGTGGGTGCCTCTGCTTCAGGATACACCATGAAACCGGAAAAGGTGGTGTACCTGCCCTGGTTGCTGTACACGGCGTAGCGCTCGTCCTGCTGGCTGTACAGCCACACACTGTCACCCCGGCGCAGTGACAGCAGCAGGCTCTGACTCTGCATCTCCCGCCGCTTCGAAGTGTCCTCATCAAACACCATGGCCTGCACCTCGCCGCGCCCCGTCATCAGCTTCACAGACACGGCCTTGCGAGGGTGCTTCCCCACGGTGAAGGCGAAGTAGTAGGCCCCGGGGAAGTGGCAGGTAAACACCCCCGAGGTTTTGTTGAAGTGGCGCCCGATGTTAACATACTCCACGTCAAAGTTCAGCGGCTGCTTGTCCTGCTGCTTGCTGCTCTGCCCCAGGACCGTGGACGTCCGTGCCACTGAGAAGGCAGAGCGCTGCTGCTCTGCAGTCTGGCCGCCCATCCAGCTGTATGGCTGGTCACCCTGTGGGGGACATTTGGGGTAGGACAGGCCTGGGAGGGTTAGGTGGTTGCTGATGTAGCTGGTTGAGGAAATGTCAGGATAGACAAGGTAACCAGAGAAGGTGATGTAAGGGCCGACGTTGCTGTACAGAGCGTACTGAGGACTCTGCTGTAAGAGCAGCCACACCGTGTCCATGGCCTTCAGGCTGATCATTATGCTTTGGCTTTGAACTTTCCTTCCTTTCTTGCGGTAGTCATCATACGCGATAGCCTGCACCTCCTCCCCATTCTTTACCAGTATGACAGACAGCATCTTCTTGGGATATTTCCCCATGGAGTAGGAGAAGTAGTAGGCCCCGGGGATGCGGCAGCGGAAGTGACCGGTGTCTGGATTGAAATCGCCTCCCATGTTGACCAGCAGCCTGTTGAAGGTCACTGCCTTCTGGGTGCCTCCCACCACACTGTTGCTGCGAGTGGCGGAGAAGGCAGAGCGGAGGCCTGTTGTCACTGGGGGGACGTGAAGGGGCATGACTGACCCCAAGCAGGTGATCATGCCGAATAAACACGCCAGGAAGCAGGGTCTGCTCCACTGAGCTGCCTCACCTGGAACATTAAACAGAACAGAAAGAAATTACACTGTAAATATGAAAACAGACTGAAAGACAGAGTATTAGTCAGTTGGGGGTATTGTTTTGCTGCTAAAGTGCTATCATTGTCAAAGTAAGATATCAATTGATTGAGCCTTGTGTGTATCAGACTAAGATTAATGCATGATGCCAGTGTGTGATAGGCCGGCTGAAATACTACTATTAAGTGGATGAGGAAATCTGGCTGAGCCCTGTCGGGATAGGTCCCGCCACTCAAATCAAACAGTCAGTGGAAGCAACAGCCCCTCTAATTCAGCTGATATTGTCTGTTCTCTCTGTGCACTGAGAGAAGGGACTAGATTAGGTGCTGGTTCATCTGTTCCTGTGTCTGTGAACAATGGAAAATTTTGGAGGGTCGGTGCGGTGGGGCAGGGCAGTTAGTGGCTAGGAACTCAATTCATCTCAGTAAAGAATGCTAAAATATACCACGGCCATGTGTTGATGAAACATGAAAACTACGGGAGCGTGGCCAAGGCTTTGTGATCAGTTAGAGTAACAAGATTGTTATTGAGACAATAGTTTCCTGATAATGTTAAAAATAAATTCTTTATCACTTCCCAGGCACATCATTTGTTTCAATGAGTCAAATTCTTTCACTTTACCTTCACACACACATTAGGGTAAGAGTTGCAAGATGGGTAAGAGTTTGACAGGCTCACTTAGGAAAGACCTATGACTTTATCTGTTTTAAACAAAGCTACTAAAGAAACCATAACATGTTTTTTTTTTTTGTTTTGTTTTGTTTAAATTTGTGGATATATTTAGAGAAGTACATAGTTCTATAACCTCACAAGGTCTCAAATGATTGTTCTGAGCAGCTTCCATGACTAAATGAGCAGAAACCTTGTACCTGTAAAGGAAAAATACATGAGCAGTAATTACAGGCTTGGATTTTACAGCTAGTTGTTTCCGCCTGTTGCCTGTAATATACATATTTTACAAAAGACTAATGATAGATATTTAGTACTTAACTGAGTTATTCATTTGTCAAAGCAGCATGAAAGTTGTGATTAGTAGATGAGTGAGCTGGCAAAAGAATAGTTTTATAGTCACTTACTCTCACCTTCTGGTTAAAATAAACAAAGGACATTTCTTTAAATAGTGTGGTGCAACAACATCTCCTTATTGAATTATTTACTCAAGTGTGACAAACACATGCAAAATCAAAGTTAAAAGCCATTAGATAAATCAGACATTCATGATAACACCACAAAATTCACAACAATCTCTATCATTGTCCTGTGACCACAAAAAAAACAACCTTATTCCTGCCTAGGCAAATGAAATAACAGATCATATATCAATTCCTTATTCCCTCTCTGTTGCTACGCACAGAATTCATGTAGAAGGCCTTAACCCAGAAGGAAAACTTAAAAGCTACCTGCTCGGCCGTGTCGGTGCAGAGATTGCATGCCTGTAGTCAGCTGGACGACTTCTCCCTAGTCAGCTTTTCATAAAGTTCCTGTGACTTTGCTGTGCTGCTGATGTCCACCTAACCAGCCTGACACCCAGCGGGACATTGCTTTTGTCCAAAGACATATGTCAGGAGGAGGAGCTCAAAAATCCCCCCCCCTCCCAACTCTACAGCTTCCATTCAGCATCCAGTAAAGAAAATGCAGCTGTACCATACAACAATATTGGCCTGTAGAGGTGTTAAGTCTAATCTGTGCTGTGTTTTGTCTGAAATGGGTAGATCCGGTACAGAATGTCCCCGTCTGGAACTTTAGAGAAACTTTAGCAGCCCAAATCAACCGCTCAATTTAGATCAGCAGGTCCTTGAAAAAGTGCATGTAGAGACTGTGTGAAATAGCCAAATACACTGCCATGATTATGTCAACAGCCAAGACCCTTTGACTGTGCAACTCCTGAAGACCACACTGCACTCTTCAGCAGTGGTATACTGCAATCAAGAAGAGAGTGTTATGGAATGTAATGTGACCAATCACACACACGCACACACGCACACACACACACACACACACACACACACACACACACACACAATAATTACATGCTGAAGTGTCAGATTGTAGGCAAGATAGAGATAGAAGATAGAATAGAACATAATAGAATACAATACAATAGAACAGTACAGAATAGAATAGGATAGAATAGAGAGAATAATATAGAATAGGCAGAGGCGTGGGAAATGTTGCTTTCCATATTAAAGAATGCATTAGTATATTCATCTAATTTGTGAGTCAAGTCGCACTCTATTGTCACGCTCGGTCCCAGTTGAACCTATCAGCTACATTCCAGACCTTCCATCTACTGTCATGACGCAAAGAACCGGAAGACGTGTGTGCTGTCAATGCCAACGAAAGAGAAGAAGCATTGAGAGTCACAGCTAAACCCGCATTTAAGACAAGATGACAGGACTGCCCCGCAGGATCCTTAAGGTAATTATTTCACACTTAACACAGAAGCATATGGGACTTTTTATTATGTGTGAAACACGACATACCCAGTATAAACTCCAGATGCTTAGCTGTACGCTGTTAGCAGTTTGTCTGCTGGTAGCCAGCTCGCTAGTTTGCGCTTGCTAAAGTTACTTCCGTTTCGTCCCTGTTCCTAGCTACACCGAAAAAGGGTGGGTTAAAAATACATCAGCGCTTTGTAAAGATGGCGGAGAAATGTGGCGTGTACCGGGGTGGTCTTTTCCAAATGTACTTGTCAAGCACAATATTGGTTGTTTCTTTCGGCTACTGGTCAAATTGGGGGCTCGTTGAATGGCTAGCTAGCTATGCTAGCCTGACAGCCTAGTTAGTAATAGAGTGATGAAAACAGGAACACTCATTCAGCTAGCATGCTAACGTTAGCTAGCCAGCTAGCCTGGATACTCCCTCCTTAGTATTGTACTTTTCAGCTAAGCATAGATAGGCTCAATATGATATGTTTGCATCTTGTAGTCTTTTGCGTTGATATTGTTTACATTTAAATGTTTATTTGTAAAAGTTCGTACCTAGTAAACAAACAAACGCTAGTACCCAACAAAGCAAAATTGACGAAACGCTTGCTACTTGGCCAGCAAATAGTATCAATGCAGACTTTGCCGCAAGGCCTTGGCTTTGTGGGCCAGCCGTAGCAAGTAACGTTAGCCAGCTAGCCACATTGGGACTGGCAGTTGGCTTGGCAGGCTAACCATGCTGAGGAAGATGAGGGGATGATGTTACATCCACAGTCTTGGAGGATGCGACTCCCTCACAGCAGTGGCGTTGGTGCTTGACAGCTGTCCGTCCTTTGCTTTAAAATTTCTCAAATTCATGAGTTTCTGGTTGTAGTTGACAGAAAAGTAACGCTGTGTTCCCCACCACCCAAATACCAACCCATGATTTCATTGCTATAGGGCAAATATCTTCCCCATAGCATCATGAAATAAACAGAATATAGTTGTCTCTTCAACCATCACAGCTGGGCAAATAATGCTCAGAGAAAAACTGTTATCAGGAGTGGAAGCCTTATGCCTTTATATTTCAGTGGAAACTGTACAGCCACGCAAACAGGGGCTATAAACTGTCTTTAGGTTAAAGTCAGTTGTAGCTGTTCAGAGGGATTGAGGTTGTTTTGCACATTAATAGATGCTAATATGCAGACTCTTCTGCTTGATTGTGTTGTTATATTGATATGAGGTTTTTTATTTATTTATTTTTTTTTTACAATCTATAGTTTAGACATTTTGTATTTTAGTTCCTCTTTTGTGTTTTAAGGCCTGCTAGACTTGGTAGTAATAGTAATGTGCAAATACTTAATTGAAAGCCCTATTACTTTGTTTTCTCCAGAGAACCTAATCAATGGCATACTATATATATATATATATATATATATATATATATATATATATATATATATATATATATAATAAATGTATTTGTAGATATGATATCAGTGTGTTGTTTTGAATAATTTACGGTATGATTGCAGATACCTTAGTTGAGTTTTAAAGGAATAGGCCCTACCCTGTATTGAGTTTTATCAAGAAAGTCTTATATTAACATGAATGCTAGTTAGGAGTGACAATGTGGGTTGCACAGGTGGATGAGCAAGCAGACCACAGAGCGGACAGATTGGCGTTGGTGGGAAAAGGTGGGAGGGCTGGGAACAGTTCTCAGTGGATGTAGCCTCTGAGCCCTCTGAGCGTGCTACTGGGACTGGGTGCCCCTCTCCGTCTGTGTTTTCACTGCATGGTTTTGTCTGTGGGTTATCTGAAACATTTCAGGAATCTCGCTCCCCCAATTACATTCGGGGAAAAAAGAATGAAAAACAACAGTGGCGACTGTTAGCCAACTTTTTTTGGATGACTCTTCTTTACATGCATAATTGATCAGTTTATATCTGTGATAGCCAATGTCTTACTGCGATGCATAATATAAGAAGGATTCTAACATAGGTGTTGTGCTAGGTCTGTGGTGCATTTTCACTGCTATTGGATTGTAGTATATTCACACATGCACAAGGAAAGATAGGTCTAAATAGATTATCTAATCAAGAGACGTACAGTACCTCCCAACGTTATAGGCGAGGTATAGGCGTTATTATAATAGCCTACTACTGTTGAGATAGGGAGTAAAGTGACGAGTTTAGAAAAATGCAGTTCTGTGCAACTTCTTGCATGGCATTGGGCATGACTGTAGTTTCCTTGTTAAAGGCATCTCTCAGGTGTGTCACTCAGTCTGCCTCATGCATACCTCAGGCCATATCAGATACCTGCTCCTCTTGTCACAATGAAGGTGTGTGTTTCTGTAGGTCACTTGGCTGTCACCATGAGCTGGAAGTAGCCTTGCTGCAGTGGTTGATGGGAATGGAAGTAATAGTCTCCTTCGGTGTGGTGTCTGGCCCAGTGTCACCTCTAAAAGCCAGTTACATACTGCAGAGAGAGAGTTTTCAGATATTCAGCTTTGCCCCACCATTGCAGTCAAAGCCACCCTCCCCTCCATGTAAAAGGATAAAAGCCAAGCAGACTACAATCCACCTCCTGGCAACCAGTCTCTATTGTTAGCATAATAATGACTCACAACTGTTTGCAGCCCAAAGGCGTAGGCCAGAGCGCTTGGATTTTTCCTGTCAAATTAAGAATTATGTTACAATTGCATTCAATCTAAATGCAATTTGAATAAGGTATAGTTCACTTAAATAACAAACAACTTATACCTGTATTAGAAAGTGCCTATTTCTTGTGTCAGTGAGATCAGAAATAATACACCTTGTAGTATATTGGGCAGCTCAGTTTACACCTTTCTTGGACCCGAGTTTGGTTTGCCATCAGTCAGTGGGAAAGTGTTTATCTCAAATCACAAGAATCTATCACAGTTGGCCTGTAATGATAGGATTGTAATCTTAATTAACCTCACACAGTTAAACAAATATGACACTAAGTAATGACAGGTCTAATTTCTGCAATAGTTTGATTAGTAAGGAACAAGGTGGGCTAAATGCCAGCTGTGGTAATTTAGATGTGTTCTGCTCCAGTGTCAAATCACCTGCCTTATTGTACTTGATGACATTCACTTCTCTTCCACTTGATAGGTAGGCCTACATAGACAGGTTTCTCTACAAATCCAAAAACATTCACATTGTTCCTGGTTGATTGTGACAGACTGACAGTTTAAAAAAACCCTGAATAATCTATCTTTGTCAAGATAGATTATTATTTCCCATGACAGTTTCCTATTTAACATTAATTTGCCTACAAGTGGACCACAGTGTTGTTCCAAATGCAAAACAGATTTAACGTTTAGGTTTTGAGTGTATATGGCAATTAATCGGTTGATTTTGTCAAACGAATACTAGTTATATATTACTTATGTATTTTGGTAGTCAAACAATTTGCAAAGAGCTTGCACCCATGAATAGAAGTGCGTTTTGCTACTGAGCGATTACAGTTATGAATGGGAGAGCGAGAGCGTCTGCCATTCCAAAACAGAGTTGCCTAAATCAGAAATGGCCCATATTCTGTTATTGAGAAAATGAGAACAGCTCTTCATTTGTTGTTAGGGAAAATTATCAACTTCATTATTAGCATATTACTTTATTATTATTATTGACTGAATTAGCCTACTAATTTAATTATTTTACTGCTGAGAATTAGCAGGATTTTGCTGCTGGCTCTAGCGCGACCAAAGTAAACACATTTCCTGGCACTACCAACGTGATGAAAAATACTCACGTTCTCTAGACATGCATTCACCATGCTACCTTTCAGCACAATGATTAATAACTACTTTAATGATATCTGTATTTATATAACCCTTTTTCTGTTGTTTTTTTTTTTTATTTACCAGGAAACTCAGCGTTTGATTGCAGAGCCTGTCCCAGGCATCAGAGCAGAGCCAGATGAGGGGAATGCTCGCTACTTCCATGTGGTCATTGCTGGACCTCAGGACTCGCCTTTTGAGGGGGGCACATTTAAACTTGAACTCTTTCTCCCAGAAGAATACCCCATGGCAGCTCCTAAAGTACGCTTCATGACCAAAATATATCATCCCAATGTAGACAAGTTGGGAAGAATATGTCTAGACATTTTGAAAGGTAAGTGAGCGCCATGATTGATGCTTGGAGAAGATTGTGTTTTTGCGTATAATGGCTTTTTGTTACACGTTTGTCACACAATTGACAGAAACTGCATCTTTTCCCAGGCAGCCTTAACTGCCACTTTGCATCTGTTCTGTGTCTTTGGTCTGTTGGGTCAGGCGTGTTACTGTAGCAGGGAAGCCTGTGTATTGTTTCCTTGGTCTGTGATTGAAGTGAGAGATTTGCCAACTTAATCTCGCTCAAAAGATCAAGGGCCTTTTAGATTAGACTTGTGACCTCTCACTGGAGCTGCATGTCACTACTTCTACATACCACCACTGTCTCTTCACTGCCCCTGCTGCTGAACATGGATAACCATTCATTCCCTCGTTTCTCTTTTTTCCCCTTTTCCCCAAGTTGTCTTACTCTCTAACTTCCCTCTGCTTTTCTTGGTCTACATTTTCATTTTTTTAAATCCATTCTGGTTTTCAGATAAATGGTCTCCAGCCCTGCAGATTCGTACAGTGCTGCTATCAATCCAGGCGTTACTAAGTGCGCCCAACCCTGATGATCCCCTAGCAAATGATGTTGCAGAGAAGTGGAAGACCAATGAAGCTGAAGCCATAGAGACAGGTGAGAGTTGTGATTTGGCCGGTTTGGGGATGGGGGGTTTACCGCTCCCCACCCTTCTGCCTCCTGCCTCCCTCCTATTATTAAAGGAAAAATCCACCCCAAAATACTACACTTAAAAAAACAGCTATTGACGATGTACCAAACGTAGACAGTGTGATGCCACAATGCGATTTTTCCAGTGCAACTACAATGGAGTTTAGTAGCAGAAAAAAATGCATCATCTAAAATGATCTAAAGCATCAACAGTAAACGCCAAGTTTTGGTGTCAGTCCCTCTGAATCACAGAGCTTTTCTTTCTAGACTCACCATATTGCACCAGTGCTCAACAGAGATGTTGCGTTTTGAGTAAGGTGTGTGACTCTTGCTTTTTTTCAACTGGAAAAACTGCATTGAACTGATTTGAATGCAACAAGTCCAGGCACATTCTCTTTTAACTGCAGTAGAAGTAGACAAGGCAGGTTGAGGGAAAGTGAATTAAAAAGGTAAATTACAACACTTCATCACAAAATAACTCACAGATTGATGATATATAACAAGTGTAAGAGTATCCGAGGGTGGAGTTTTCCTTTTAAATAACTCTTGCCTCCTGCTTACCTGGTAGGTATGACCCTGTGTTTTCCATCCATCAACCACATCACTTTTCTGCTTCATGTTATTGATATATTCATATTCATCCTGCTAACATTTTCAGTGGGCATTGCCCATCCAGTCATGGCTTACTCCATTTGTCTTTGCTTATATTCTCACTTTATAAATGATTTTAGTAATACTTTTATCTTTGAGCCATGGATAATCAGTAAATTATCATGTTATCAGTATTTAATCTTTGTCTGCCCACTCTTGTCATTTTCATGGGAGTTTTCCTTGTTCTCACTGAGGGTCTAAGGTTTTGGTGGAGGTGATATGCCATTTTCATCTACTGTTTTATAATATGGCTGTTGTGATGCCCTTTGAGGCTATAACTGTGACTCATGTTCCTATATTCTTTTGTTTCTTTGTGCTCTACAGCCAAGTCATGGACCATGCTATATGCTAGAAACAATATTGACGGGTAGAGCGGCGTAACAAGTGGAGAAACAAATGGAAGTCAAGTGTGAACACAACTCCTCATGTTCTGCCAAGACCTCTTCCTACTTCATTTGCATTTAAAGGACACAGTCTTAAAAATATATATATTATAAAACAAGCATTAAGGAATATATTGTAAAGGAAAAAAAAAACAACTGCTGACAATTGGTGATTTAAATGCACACTAGAAAAAAAAAATGACTTGTCTTTGTCCTAATTCACTACTGTTCAAATGCATGGGCAGAGGTTTTAGATCTACTCACCTGGCTTTCTTTGTCCATTGATTTTGGGAGGCTTTTGCCAACCTCTGCTTTAACAAGCGCGTTTAGGAGAAAAAAAAAACTGGGTGTCATGTGTATGTCCCACTTTTTTTTTTTTTGGGGGGGGGGGGGGGGGGGTCAGGGTGGGAGTTGATGGGAGGGGTGAGGGCGGGGCGGGTGAGTGGGATGGGCAGGGAGGAAAGAGCGGCTGGAGCTGGTCAATACGGTATACTTTTTACTTTTCTTTTAACTTTGTTTTCTCGTGTCGCTGTTTGTTTCTTAAAAGCGGCTAACTGCTAGCCCGTCGTAGACACACACCTGAAGGCAGACCATGGATTCATCCTGTGTGTACAAAGCCCAGCAACAATCATAGCCCTACTTTTTTCTTTAAATCACATCTGACTTGAACGTTAAATACAAAATAATGATATGACTAAAAATGAAACTGAGCCTGCCACTATCACATTAACATTTGCAACCACTATCAGTGTAGACCCTAACGTAGGCTTGTGACCGGTGTGGGGCTAAGAGAAAGAGAGGGGGTGGGGCGGTGTGTGTGTGTGTGGAAGGAACAGGACCTTTCCTCAGTTTTAGGGTATATATGTTTTGTTATCATATCCGGTCTTCTATATTTGGATCTTTCCTGCTATTGCCCTACTAATTACTCTCTGCTTTTTCCTGTTCATCATCACAATCTAATGCTCAACGGTTTCCTTCCTCCCCATGGCATTTATTTCAAGAAATAAGGGTTGCATTTGAGTTGTCAGTTGTTTGATGATGTGAGCAGTGGTCGGGTAGGGGTGGGGTCAAGGGAACGGGCTGTCAGAGGAGATGCTGGGTTATTGCAAGATCAAACTCCAAGAGATCAATGAAGGCTTTGTTTCTCAGCTGTCACGATTGGTCTTTGGTTGAAAAGTCTGTATTCAATTCACTGTTTGTAAATTCATTCTTTCTATTAATCTGGGGAGGAAATGTTTTCCTGCTCTCAGAATGCTATGGAAACAGTCCACCTGCATACTTTTGTTTTCTGTAAATAAAATCTGTTGATTAATAAGAAAGAGTTGCCCGGGTGTGATTATTTTTAGGTGTAGAAATAGGCCAGTGGCGTCCAATCATGTGCCATGAATGGTGATTATATTTCCTTCCAACCAATCACCAAGTGTTTTCACTAATTAGTTGTTCCTCTCTGCTTGAGGTTGTGTCATTCAGTGAAATCAGCTGATGTGTTTGGGTTGAAGGAAAACCTGCAGACTCTTTTCCCTCCATGGCACATGATGGGACACCACATGGGACAGATTAACCAGGCCAAATGTAAGGGGAGTGTGGCAACTAGCGCTACTGCTGGTTGTGTAAATTCATGACAAAGTTCTTATTCATTTGTGTATTGACAAGTTATTCATTTTACCATGATTGATTGGTTGCATTAACTTTCCCAGAAGAGTTAGCTTTGAATAGATGGCCATAATGCCACTGCAAGTAGAATCCCTGTCATATTTAATTCACTGTACTCTGTAATGCCATTTCAATCAAATTCCCTATGAAGTTGAGGATTTTCTCAGATTATTGAATGTAATCGGTGGCATTATGACTCTCCCTATATTCCACCACAAGCTGAGGACAAACTTTGTGACTGTAACATTTAGAGAAATCAGTCAAACTCACTCTTTAATGTTATAAAGACTATTGGTGCTTTTGAATTGTAGTATGTGACCAGTAGTATTGCTACTTTTCTGCTGGCAGGGACAGTAGAGCCATCTGGGCAGAGGGGATCTCACAGACTTTGTTAGCACAGATGGCACATACTTTAGTAATGATGAAGATGAATCACTAAACTGTAATGAGTGCTCAGAACTTGCTGATTACAAAGTACATAATACACGTGAGATTGTAACAGCAGTGGGAGAGTTATGCACTTTTGATCTGAACAACGACATCTGCCGAGGACAAGAGCTGTTTTTGTGTTATATGTGTTTGGACACTGCAAGAACACTATTAAATGATTGCATTTCCAATCAAATATATTAGGGATTCACTGGTAATGTATAAGCAAATAATGGATCTATCTCATCAATTAAATTGTCAGCCAATCAATCAACCAATCTTTGGGCAGTAGTTGCCCCTAAGGCTGGGGGCCTACTTTCCTTGAAACAGATGGCATATACCTTGAGCTGTTTCAAATTAGTCCTATAGCTTTGTTAATTATCCAAAGCTCTTTGGCTACTGACACACATCCTTCAGATTTAAACATGCTTTTGTTCCATCCTTCCTTAATTAACCTAATCCCGATCATTTGATGTTCCATAACTATAAGATTATCTCCTGACTGCCTTTCCGGATAGGGCTACATGCTCTCAATCAGCTGGCAACTTTATGACTCAAACAACCATCTTGTGACAAATTCCAATGAGGTTCCAGAGGTTGGGTTGTAAAATAATATATAGCCTATATTTTTTTAGGTTTAGGGTGAAAAATTTAGTAGCCAACCAGAGGCTGTAGGATTTTTGGATTTGAATATGATTTTAACTGGTTAGTGATCTTTTATTTCTCTCATTATGTACTTCTCTGTAATGTAAACTCATAATAATCTTCCTCTATGGTAGCCTTGTAGTGTCACAGAGTTAATTCTGGGCACCACCTTATTTTTCTATAGCCTACATGCTCCCACTTGATCACTATCCAAAAACACTATTACTTTCCACTATTACTTGTTGCAAATGAATGTTTGATACTCAATATTTCATCAGGGAATATTTGTGAAGCCATTTGTGAACACATTTGTGAACACTTCGCAACGTTTTCGCCGCTGAATACGCCCCTCGACAGTAAACAGACCAACTTTACCCGCTAGAGGGAAGCCCTGTGCTTTCTAACCTTTGCTTGGTATTACAACACTTTACCTACTGCAGGTTTCACCTACAAGGGACATTAAATATCCAGCGAGTGTTACCACCAGGCTGTTTCACTTCAATGAGTGTGGTTTTCAAGCATGTGTTCATTTTTGTGTGTGTAGGAACGAAGACTTTAACTTACAGTAGAAAATTGCCCTAGAATGAACTGTTGTTATGCTAGTTGCCCCTGTGACTGAATATTTAGAGGCATCGTATACTGATTAGCTTCTGAGAAAACAGCTGGAAATAGGCTCGTGCCTCCTCCAAGTCCTATCGGAAATATCGTAAAGCCCATGAACGATCCAATAGGGTGGTAAATTCGACTGGGAAAGAGGGAAATTTGGGGGGAGAGACCATGAGAGCGGTGTCAACAACCGATAGTAAAATTATGTATGCAACAACTATTGGCCACTAAATTAATTAAAACACCAGTTACAATCCTGATGTGTATTTTATCCTCTCCACCCCACTGCTGCAGCACAAAGTAGCTCTGTGCCGCTTCATTTCCAAAATAAAACAACAGCCACCAGCAGCCACTCTTTTTAAGGGTCCATTTTGTTATTATTTCCAACTAAAGGCACTTGAGTCGTAGTTCCTAGTTCGGAACCAGCAGCTTACTAGCAGCACTTGAAAGCAGCATTAGTCATTCCGAGAAAGTCACTGAAAGGCATCACGCACGCAACGTTTTAATGATTACTAAGCAACCGTATCGAACACGGCCATGTTGAGTTGCCTGCTGTATAAAGGCACTTCATTCATGCTTCGCTTGGAAATCGCCGTGTTAATAATGAACATCTACTCAGTCTTTAACGCAACGTAGGTGCTGATAGGCAGTTTGGCATCGCACTGTTGCGCAGCTCTGAGGTCAGCTGGTAGCTGCTCACTGACCACAGATGTGAGTGAGTTGTAGGGACATGCATGTTGACAACGGCACCAAACCACGATGGTAGGTAGAGTATACGAGCAGATACACTGTAATATCGTTTCATAGCCTAGGAATGAATAAAGTGCACAGTTTTTAATTGGGATTGTCGGAGGAAGTGCTTGGGAATATAGCGGTGATCCACTGCTGCTCTCCTACTCTCGGACGGCCGAAGGCACTTCGTCCGGTTGGATCCTGATTTCGATTTTTCCTCAACATTTTGACGCTTTCCTGGCACTCGGAAACTGGGAATATATGATGAAGTTTAAGCCAAACCAGACAAGGACTTACGACGGCGAAGGGTTCAAGAGGCGAGCGGCATGTTTATGTTTCAAGAACGAAAAAGAGGACGAGGTAAGCTGTGTCTATCATATAAAACCCCCTTGTCTGTGTCTGTCGAGGGCCGAAGTTGGTTGTTTTAAAACTGTTTACGCTAGTATTTATCAGGTCGCAGATGGCAAGACCTTTACTTACAAGCTATATTTTGACAGAAGATAATTCATTTAGCTCATAAACTTTTGGTGACTCACAATCTCTAGCCTGCTTTTAGATGAAAAGCTTAGATTGTACTGAATCTGTGAATCTGATAGTATTGCATTGAAACCCAAACCCTTGGAATGAATCCACTGAAGGCTGTAATCCTGCTGGAGAATTTTAGTCTGTTGAGCATATAGAGACTGTGTGTGTGTGTATGTGTGTGTGTGTGTGTGTGTGTGTGTGTGTGTGTGTGTGTGTGTGTGTGTGAGATAGAGCAAGCTAGTATTGCAGCTCTTTAAGTGAGATGTTGGACAGGGGTGAACACCATCTTGGCTGAAGGGCCAAATATTTGACCTATTAAACAACATGAGGCCTTACAAGTTGGCACCCACTGTAACCACCACCCAGCACGAGACCATAATAACACTCTTTCCAGGTTTTTTTTTTTTCCTGTCCAGGAGGAAATCCAGTTATTAAGTGCCTAAGAGTACTGCTACAGTAAATCTTTTTTCCTCCATAACTCATAACAGGACACCCTCACTGTCCTGACAGTCACTGGTGCCCACACTGAGTTAGAAGAGCCTGTTACATATTTTCAGTATACTTAAAACTAAGGGCTTATTGGAGGATATATTGTTTCCACCATAGATAACATTTCATAGATCTAATATTGTGTGATTATAAATATTACTGCCGCCCATGACGAGTAATGCACCTCAGCCTATAAATACTAGCTGTCATTATGAAATTTTGCATCTACATTCACTGACTGAGGCGGTGTTGGCTTTCCAACACTGGCCTGAGGCCTCAGCTGTTGTGCTTATTGTACAGGGCCATTTCTATCTGAGGGTCAACGCACGTGTTAATGTGATCACTAACCTTTTGCTGAGGCACCACAAAAGAGCTGCCATCTCTGCTCTTGGTACATTTCATCCCATTTGCACTCTGGCTTTGATTGTTCCCTAACTGAAAAATAATTGGATTGGAGCCTTGCAGCATTTGTGTGCTTAATTTAAAATCAGTCTATACCTGAGCAGGTATAGGGGTTAAAACAAATCAATCTTAAATGAAAGTAGGGAGTTTTAAAGTTTCAGATAAAATCAAATCATGCCACCTAACAGGGAAATGTGGATAACAAGGAGCTTTGCACATCTTCACTTTAAATAGTGATTTAAGGGGGCTGCCATAACAAAGTAGGAGGATTGTATCTATCGCCCAGTGGACACATTCTGTGGCTTAAATTGATCTTTAAGATCAGCAGATAAAGAACATATGCACAGCCTAGAATACTTACTACATTGTTTTTGTCATTTGAAGCTGCTGTACTTACGAGGGAATTTGGTCTGGCCAATTGAAATAGTTAAGACTTATCATGATTTAACATGGAAATAGTGGTACAAAGGGGGGGAGGCGGGGTGTCCTAGATTGTAACGTGTCTGCCTAGTGACGGTAACCCATCTCAGGCCCACATGTGATAGGGGGAGTGGGGTGGAGGGTGAGTGTTACACTATGTGCTAAACACCAAGTGACCTATCAGCTGCAATTTATAGAAACAAGGTGCAGGCACTAGCTGTCCCCTAACAGATTTACTTTCCTACTCCGCCTGCTCCCACCCTCTCCTCCTCACCATCACTCTGACTTTCTCTCTGCTGCTTCATCACGGTGTCTCTTTTCTACTCATCTCTCTCATGCCTGTCACTCTGTCCTCTTATGGGCTTCCGTGACAGAGTGCTGACATAAATGCTAAAGCCTCTTTGATTATTGATTGATTGGAGAGAAGGAAGTTGAGACTGTCTGACATGCCATGCACCGTCTCACCCATGTCCTTCACTCTCTAGTGTCCTTGCTTTGATTGCATGTTTCACACTTTCTGTGTCAGGCTATCCATCCGCTCTGCATGCCTGGTTTACAGTCCTGTCCCCAACATGTCAGTCACTGTGGACGTGAGGAGGCCAGGTGGACAGGAACAGGTCTGCAGACAAACGCTAGACAGGACAAGGAAGTCAGTGTTGTTTGTACTCAGAAAAATCCATCCGTCTCCTTTCCCCCGTACAGTACAAGGGGAAAACATCTGTGAGTTAGAAGCATGACACATTGTGTGTAGCCTGGGCGCTTGTAAACTACGATAACAGCACTGTGAGAGATATGAAAATAGGACGCTACTTCTCACTGGTGTGCCAATATTTTTCCTGGGGAAGGAGCAGCTATATTTACACTGACATTATTAGTTTTTTTTAATTATCTGTTATGTTTTACAAATAATTTCCATATTTTAGAGAGACATTGATGTAAACAACTGAATTAGGCTAAATGTTTCAAGGTAGCTGTATACTGCAAAATATATTGTCTTTTTTTTTTTTTACTTGTAATTGTGATGTAAATGAAATGACACAACATGTTTCCACTAGGGATGCACTGAAACCACTTTTTTCACTTCCAGTGATAAATGTAGGCTAAACTTTCAGTACCAGTGAATAGTACTGATCTGGCCCAATAAAATCTCTTTGCTTTAATTTCCAACACACAGCCCTTGGTATTACATTTTACCCCACATTGTGCCCCATTATAGCTTTGTATTAGCATAATAAATGTTCACAGTATTTGTATTGGTGCAGCCCCAAGTAGTTACAGTGATGTTTTATGGTATATTTTCATCCTAAAGAGATCAAGTGTGGCACACTATAAAGGTCAAATGGACGTGTTCAGTCTGTGCCCTCACACTGAGGTGTGTTGGTGTCTGTTGGGGTCATTACGCCCGCTCTGCTAAGCTGTTTTGGTTTTCAAGCAGAAAGGCAACTGCTGATCCAGTGCTTTTTGTAAAGCCTGTTTGGCTGCGAGTCTGTGTGTGTGCGCGTGTGGCTGCATGCGTACGTGCGAGTGCATATGTGTTATACATGCGTGTGTCAGATTGCACGTGCGTGTGTGTATGCATTTGTATCGGTAAGAGTGCTGTCAATGTTTCTACAACCCCAGGGCTCTGCACACATTTTACGGGGCAGGGATTCAAATGAACCCCACCCCTGCCCCCATCCTTCACCATCATTCATCAGACATCAAAGTCCTCACACCACATTAATGTTACATAACACCCATCCATCCCCATTGAATAAACTCCAGTTTGAGAGTTGGTATGCTAAATTAGCTGAAAAAAAATCACTAACTGTAAAGTTCTGTCACATTAGTGATCTCAAGAAGGAAGCAAAGTAGAAAGGTGCAATACAGCTTCATGGGCTGCAATACAAGCTTATTCCTATACCTTTCATGTCATTTGGCGTCTTTTTTGTATAATTGTCCATATTTTAATAATTGTTAAAGATAATGTGAATCATGCACTGCAGTTAAACTGCCATATTCTTATCTTCTTTAACATGGCAGTATTAAGAGTAGGGTAGTTCACCAGATGGGAAACAGCACTTCCAATTCTGCAGGGTTGAAGGAGTCGGCATACATGGCTATTACAGGTTCAGGCCATTGAACGCAAGATCACATGATAGCAAAATCACTTGTACCTCCTATTTGGTCTTACATAAATATTGACATAGTTACCAACGTTTCAAATCGCCTGTTTGTGAGTCTCTCCAGAGGGTTTGTAAGTGTGAGGACAGAGTAAGAACTGAGCTCTGTGCCTGTTCTCAAAGGTGTGTCGCACCCTGCTTAAATGCATTAAGTATTTACTTCAGTGATCCAAAGCAGTAAACAGGGACTCTGTGTGATTCCTTGAGTTGCAATTTTATAGTTTGCTAATTCTTGTCAAGGTCTGTTTTTGGTGACATCACCGTTGCTAATTGTGAAATTGTAGGTGATTTGGATTGGAGTGAAGTGTGTAAACCAATATAACACTTGAATGTAGTGGCTTCTGAATCTGATAGGGCCCTGAGATTTCTCCTGGGTTCTGTCTTCCTCCTGACCTGGTTACAGAATGAGTTACAGCGAAGTGTCGTGCAGCACGAGGTTTAAAAGAAGCTTCACTCATCATAGTAATTTCTGTGCAATCGAGACCAGCTTTGAAGGTGGTGAAAGAGACATCATTAGTGCTCTTCTCAGATCTGTCATACCTCAGTGATCTGGTCTCAGCAGGAATGCAGACACATTATACGTTGGGGAAACCTGTGCCGGGACGGTTGTGCTTTGTGCTGTACCTGTAGTGTGAAATATGGTAAGAGCTGATCCTTAATCAACCTTTTAATGACAAGAGACTCATTAGGGGTTTATCCAGTGCTGGCGAATGTGGCGGCTGCATGTGCCCAGTTTGCTAACAGCAGAATTCAGAAGGTATTCGCACGTGGCTGTAATGTGGGTCAGTGTGTCACCAGACAGGGCTTAAGGTCAAGAGATTGCAACTCCAGAGGGGTATGTTGCCCTAAAAGACCAAACTGGTTGTGTTTGAGGTCAGTTAAACATAGTCTGTGGTTGCAGTTTTCAGATTAGATTGCTGATTTGTCATCTTTTAGGTTGGGTTAGGTGGGGGTTTTAAAAGGCCTCAAGTTCAGTTCAGAATAGCTTTATTCTCTTGAAATTATGAAATCGTTTTATTGTCGTTGGTGTTTTAAACTAATTATTTGTTGACAAATTAGCAAATGATGACTGTACTGTAGTTAATCCAGGGTTTCTCCTGCTGCTGCCACTCTCCTCACAGTTGAAGAATAAGTCAGTGTGAAGTGCTGGACAAATGAGTGACTCAGATATATTGTTGTAACTTTCCACAACAGTCTAAAAAGTTAGTTAGTAACCACCAATCTAACAGGGACTGTATTTGTAATGAGCTTTTTTGGAGCTTCAGTCAGTGCTTCTAATGCAGGAACACCTTTAAATCATAAGCTGATTGATGAACTGGCGTGCTGGTTGCTCCAATCATTCTCTTGTGCGCTCATTTAACTAATTTCGACCATAGGGAGAAGAAGGTGATAGGTGATATCATGATGCACAGCCAGGCGGTCCTCGCAGCGGTCACGTAGCATTAAATAAACGCAGTGAATGAGTGGTGTGATGTGTGAGATGTTCCGAACGCGGCACGCTGAATGAATAGCTCCATACTCAGCCGCCACCAGACACCTAGTGGTGAATTTCATAATTCTGAAGTGGGGCATGCCGCTGGCGTGTTTCTGGCACCCTGGGCTCAGGGACGCTCCCTAGCTGGCAGCAGAGGCCTGACAGAGTCCTCTCTCCTTGGCAGGTGCTGCTGGTGAGCAGCAGTCGACACCCGGACCAGTGGATCGTGCCAGGAGGAGGAATGGAGCCCGAGGAGGAGCCGTGTGGGGCCGCTGTCAGGGAGGTGTACGAGGAGGTGAGCTCATCGTCCAATGTTGGAGGATCGTGAAGAAAATGCACACACACACACGCACACACACACCAGGGTAGGTACTGATTTCAACCCAGGCCTTATTTCACCCCAAGCCTTATTTCTAGTTTAGTTTTTAGTTTTTGCCATCAAGACAATTGATTGTGTTCAGAATTTTGTCACTTCACTGTAGAGCTTTTTGTTCCTCCACTTTGTCAGGAGCACTGCTGTCCAATACACACTCAAAGGGCCAGTTGAGGGTCAGTTGAACCCAAAAAGCGAATAAAATACATCCTTTCAGCACAATAACACGCACACTGCAGTTTTAGATGTCTTCAGTAGCTACAGTTCAGTCTACAGTTCAGTTATAATAGTCCATTTGATTCTTTTTAATCATTGCTCACACACTTCCTTGTTTTCCGGTTGCCGGTCTCTGCTACATTCATGTCATATCGGAAGAAGCAGAAGAACAGGAGTTTGTTGCTTCAGCTTGAAAGCGTTCTGTTTTTTCTCACTCACATCCAAAACCATTTGTATTTATGAATTTAAAATCAACTATAAACGAACTATAGCAGATATTTCACGTTTTTCGTAACTATAGTTGATTGTATTGATTGTATTAGTGTGAATATAACTGATAATTTTGATTTTTAATACCTTGGACTGCCGACATTGGTGAATGCGCTGCTATGTTTACCTCTTGTGTTCACACACTTCTGAAATTTGTAAAGCAAGGTGGGAGACAACAGAGTCTACAAAAAATCCCACATATCCTACTCGTAATTACAACTAGCAGGTTAATGTGAACGGGTTTTCCCAGTCGGTAGTTCGTATTTACAGAACATCCAATATGACTTGAACGCAGCACCAGAGTCACCAACAGTCTACTTGCCAACTATAACATTTAATACCACAATATACAAGAGTTTTGGGCAGTGGACAACTGGAAAATTAAGTGTTTTAATCGCTTTTGCGGTTCAGCTGACAGAGATTGCTTTGGCCCTTGAGTGTGTATTTGAGAGCAGCTCTCCTGACAAAGTGGAGGAACAAAAAACTCTACAGTGAACAAGCCTAAGTGATAAAATTTTGAACACAATCAATCATCATGATGGCAAAAACTGGGAAAATAATGCCAAGGGTTGAAAATTCCTAGGCTAGAGACACACACACACACACACACACACACACACACACACACACACACACACACATAAATTATCATTATCATAAACAGAAAGTGAGGACAGCAGCAATTCACAGCAATTAGAGGTCATCACTGAGCTCCACTGTTTTCAGTATGAGATGCTGCCACTTTTCTACTTTTCAAGATCCAAATGAGGGATCCAAATTTTGGGGAATGATGCATAGATTACCAGTTAATTGTTCTGTGGTTTAGTGAAGGGGATGCTGGTGCTTGTCCAGAGTGTCTGGACTGGAGTGGACTGTGAGGTTCTGCCTCAGATAGTAATGTGTTGACAACTTTGAGGTATGGCGGTGACATTTGGAAAGGGTTTCCAGTTACCCACATCCTGTGCCTCCTGGAAGAGACATGTTCCTGAATATGGATGAGTTGCAAACCAACTAGGACTGTTGGAAGCGAACATCATGTTTTAATACCCTGTTGTCAAGTTCAACACATCAGCTTCAAGGAGCCATGTGGTAGTTTTAATTTGCGCAAATGTGAGATTTGTAGCTCCTATCAGGCTAATTCTGTCTAACATCTGCTGTTGGTGGAATGAAACTGACATTTCCATGTGTCAGTATTATGCCTTTTTAGTAGAATCCCTACAGCAATTGTAAATAACACTGTTGTTTTGACTGTGGGCATTTAGTGTTGGAGGAAAATTGCTTCAGATGCACCTTGTCAAAGAATCTCTTGTTGGTGATTATCCCATACTATAGCTAATGTGTCTGGGCTCTGTTTGTCATATAATCTGGGGTTCCTGGTAATCCAAACTGGCCGTGGGAGTGGCCAAATCTGAATTATGGCACACAGCACGGCTCAAAAGATCCAAACCAAGCCATGGCCTCCTGGAATGCTGTCATGTGTTACCAGTTTCCCAGCTAGCAACAGGGAGAATTTTTTTCAATAACCTAGTCATACATACCATCAGTATCCTCTGACTTGGAGCGTGCTGCATGAGCTGCATAGCTCCACTGCCACAGTACAGGATACATGTGAGCTGATCACTGTTCCACAGCTAAATTCAGTGGCCACCCTCCTCTAAAGTAAATATGGAACATAGTCTGTGCATTAAGCAGAAATGGATCTTGATCAGTGCAATTTACTTTTGTTCAGTGCCCCTCTGCTCCTTAGTCATCTCCATCATCCTGTCGTTCAGACTATGTTTACCTGCTCATCTCTGCTATGCCACCTCTGTGGCAATGCTAGGACGCTACCGAGCCCCGGGGTATCGCAGCCTAAAAATGCTCAATTGAGAATGTGCATGCACATGAGAGCAGAGACATGCTGTTCCTAATACCAGGTCAAGCATTCTTCTGATATTTTGTCTGTCTGAAAATATCGCACAGTAGGTGTTCTCATTCAGCTTTTTTAAGTGTTGTATGTTTCTGACAAATTTATCTGCACTGATTTGCAATGCAGTTAATGTTCTGTGTTGGCAATATACACCACTGTCTAGTGTCTGCTCATTCAAATGTAAATGTATTGGATGACTCTTGATCTGTTTTCTTCCTGCCTGTTTTTCTGCACAGGCTGGTGTGAAGGGAAAGCTTGGCAGGCTACTCGGGGTTTTTGAGGTAAGCTTGTCAAACTGCCATGGAAGATTTGTAATAAGTTGGCATGTAGCATGTAATAATACATTATATAACAATATTTAAAATCCTTTTCAACATTGGTGTTAAGCCTACTCTCATGCTTAGGATGCCATATAGGTGACAGTCCTCATGGGCATTTAGAGAGTGAAGTGGTTTGCTGCTGTAGTGTCTATAAAAGGTGTCCCGTTGAAACAATACAGTTAATCACTGTTTACATCATGTCTTTATATGAAAGCTTTGCATGCAATGCATTGACATGGTTTATTGCAGTGCTATAAAGCAGTCTCTTCATCTAAATCTTTGTAGCACAACCAAGACAGAAAGCACAGGACGTACGTCTATATCCTCACTGTGACAGAGACACTGGAAGACTGGGAGGACTCTGTCAACATAGGTATGCTTCTACATTTCTGGCCCTTTAGCCACATTTTTTTAATCATATCAGTTTTACATATAGTTATAGGTAGAAAAATGAGTTGAAGATGGAGAACAAGCCTTTTGCAACAAATGCAACTCATTTTTCACCAAAATACAGACTTATTTCACTCGAGCATTTACAGACATTACAAATGTATTTTCTATACAGATTTAAGCTGTCAGCTGTCACATATGGCTTTACTTGTACTAAGAGGTTCTTCAAACCAATTGGAGTTGATTGAAGTCACCAAACCCATATTTTTGGTTTTGAATGGCAGGTCTACCTTCGTTTACATTTTGAAAAAGGTTTAGTCCGCAAAGACACATGAAAGGATGCACACTACAACAATCCTCTCCATTTTAAGTAGCAATTTAGGCCTCTCTCATCACACAATAACAGCATAGGGAGGAGTTTTTGTCAACCAAATTCAAGCATTTATGTACACACAGATCATGATGTCATCACACAGATCATAACATTTCATTACACAGTTGTAAGGACATACTTATCCTGCCTCTTGAAGTAAAGGTAATTGACTTTCTTGGTCTTGTTCTACATCAGTAGAGTTTAACAAAGGTCAAAGACCCCTGTCTCAGTCTCAGGGTACGATCTCACTCATAGGAGACCAATAGGCCAACCAGAGCCTGGACTTCTTTGAGCAAGCATTACATTGTGTTAACACTATTTGGTGTATTTTGAGATCATGAACACTTGAAGTTCAATAACTTTATGAGTGTGTTCTTGGGTTACAAGCAAATTGCAGCAAAGGTCAAGAACCACTTTTCCCTGCTAATGGAGCCTTTTTTTATATAGCACTGGTTTGGTCAGTCAGTTTCTATAAAAGCAAACTGGACGCATCTATAATTAGTCTTATCACTGTATGATAATCAGCTTCATTAACTGTAACAAACTACCTTTTAACTAAACATTTCACTGTTTAAACGTGTGTTTATTTTGAAGTGAAGGTGAAAAGTAACATAAATCCCAAGAAAGGAAAACCACTGAGAAAGACGAGTGGGGTCTTCAGTCATCACTTTGGAAACTGGTCAACTGGGACACATGGTACATGTCTACTGTAATAGGTCCCAGGCCACCTGACCTTTAGCCCTGAAATACTGACAGAGAAAATGCAGCAACTTGTTTTCACCACTCAAACACCTGTTAAACAGCAGTATTCTGCTGGGTGTCAAATAGACTACGGGTGGATGCCAGCTCCGAAACATTTGTGCTATTTTGTCCCAGTTAAATGTATATTAATATATTCTCTCAAACATCATACACTTAGAGTGAGTCATAGTAAGGTGATACGCATTAGCTGAAAATTTGAAATGTTTCCAACAAGGCAGATTATGCATGGGTATTTGATGAACTAAAGCCAAAAATAATTACCATAATTCGTTTTGAACGTGTTTGGTATTTTAAATATGTTCGTCTAGGGACTCGGTAATTCAAAACTTGATCTATTTGTAAGTGGTCTGAAAAAAAAGAAAAAAAAAAAGTGGTGATCGTTCACTCCCTTCACCCACATAGAGTTCAGCCTGTTCACGAGGGGGAGGCGTGTTTGCTGTGCCCAGTTGTTTTCCAGTTAGCATCACTCACCACAGCCCCCTCCACGCCTGTCCTCCCTTGCCCTATACAGGGGCCATGACTGTGCGGAAAGGGCTCGGCACTCGCGGTGTTGTCCAATTTACTCTCTCCTCCTCCTCCCTGAAAGGCCAGCACCAGTGGACCTCAGGGTGTCAGGGTAAAGGGGGCGATTCTCCCCTTTCACACAACCCGCTGAATGTCAGAGGCCACATTGAATTCCTCTTAGCAAAATGCTGCTTGGTATTGACAGGGAGGAGACAGTGGGTTTGAAGTCGTGTATAAATAACTCCAGCTGACGGTTTACTGGACAGATTATTTTTATGGAAGATGCTTTATTTGGCAGGTTTGGTGACATGACGGCTTCATAAACACCAGCTGAAGTAGGTCAGGAATGTCCATTTCCACTCGCAGTTGGGTCCTGCACTATGTGCTGTAGAGAAGGTTTATTCCTGAGCATGTTGTATAACCATTGTGGTTTAGCATTTTCAGGTTAATTTGCCTCTTGAGCAATCCTACTCAAAGCTTAGACAGCAATACTTTGAGCTTTAGTGAGTTGCTTCAGTGAATCTGATGATGATAGCATGTATGGTGAAATTACCTCCAAAAAATAAGGTTAAATATTAGCTTTAAATAAAACCACTTCGTTTACAGTGTTTCTTTTAATGAATTAAAGCGCTCATTACTTTTGAGTTAACCTTGCAAACACACTCATGATCCTTATCAGCAAAGAATCTTAGATATCCATCAATTTAGTGCTGTAGAGGACACATTTCATGAAAATGTTTTGCTTTCTCCCTTCAATTCACTCAAAGTTATGTATTTCTACACAAAAAAGGAGTGTATATATATATATATGAGTTGTATCATGGTTAACAGCTCAACTTCAAAAATATTACGTTCCACTAACTCTGTAAAATTGTCTTTAAAATGTAACTGTAACAACACTAGCCAAAAGGAAATGTGTTATATTTTTAGTTTCTTGTTAAAATTGTATTATTACTGTAACTAGCAGTGATATAAGTTCAAAGAGCTCAAACACTGATGCTGATTAATAATCAAACATTGTGATGGATAAAAGCAGATCACGGCAGTACAGATCCCCTCCTCATCCATCATATACCAATCAGCGGGATGGACGAGTGAATTGAGAGACAGACTCTCAAACAAAAGGCCACAGGTTCAACATGTTCACCTCACCATCAACCGTGTGTTGAAGTGTCCTTCAGCACAACACTGAACCCTACTTAGTCGCTCTGGATAAGAGCATCGATGAAATGCCTAAACCGTGGTGTAAATGTTACATCTCCCCCTCGTCCTTTCTCCCGGTCTCTCACAGGAAGGAAGCGGAAGTGGTTCAAGGTGGACGAAGCCATCAGAGTGCTGCAGAGCCACAAGCCTGTCCACGCAGAGTATCTCCGCAGACTGACAAACACCTGTAACCCCACCTGCGGCCCGGCCTGCAGCCCGACTAACGGCAACACCCCGGTGTCCCCCGTGACGGACAACAACGCCCCTCACTACGTTTGCTCCACACAGGGCTCAGATCTAGTCAACAGATAAGGACCGACAGCAGCAGTTGCCATCAGGACACAGTTTGCCTAACAGGACTCCAGAATGGACACATCTACTGAAAAAAAAAAGACTTTTTGCATGAGTTACATTACTAACGCAATCTCTTAATATGTACAGTACGGACTTCATGAAGTTGATTTGAATCCCATTTCACGTGGGCTTGAAGAGTGCCAAAATGTTTTCCAAGTATATTTAGTATTTTATATGTATATTTTTTAACAACCATCACCAGCTAATAGAGCAAATGTGTCCCTTTTTGAAGCTTACTGCTTTAAAAGGGATTTTTCTCAGTGTGCTGCTTATGCAATGTAAAGGTCCTTTTTAGTCTTACATGCTGAATGATACTTGATTGGTAGTGCACACAGTATTTGGGTGGTTTCCTGGAGGCCAGCAGAGGGAAGTGTTGGCTCTGAAAGGAAGCCATACCCACATGGTGACTCACTGCCAAATAATGTCCATCTACAACATGTTTTGAAGAGAGGTAGCTACATGTGTACGAATTTTGTCTTACAATTTTTTGGTGAATTGTAATGACCCTTCTTGTATCAATCAAAACTACTGAACTTTATAGGACTACAACTGTAAAACTAATCTCATATCACCATAACTCCAAGTCTTTCTGACGTATTTCCTCTAAAGAGAGCTGGGGGCAGAGTCTATTTTGATGCAAGAAGTAGAAACAATGTTGCTCCTCCCATAGATACTACCTTTACAAGTACATATCTCCTCTAATCAGCACCATCCCCACTTTTGAACCACCTTTATACAGATAAGGAGAATATCGGCAAACCAACCGCCACATTGAAATGGAGTTACAGAGTACTGCATCAACTATCATTTTATTTGTCCATACTTGTAATGTTGCCAAGCTGATAGCTGCTCAAACTGTGACAGGCAGGTCAATCTCAGTCTTTGTACAGAGGAAAGCAGCCTTCATCAAATCTTTAAGATGTGACAACAGCCAAAGAACGACAGTATTCAACACTATGAACACGTGGACAGTATTATACAAGAAATAAAGATTTATACATATTTTTTTGAAGAAACTATATAATTTAAGTGCATTTTGTGAGATAAACGTGAAGTCATATTTATTTTTGTCTAAGAAGACAATAAGGAGGCCTTGGCCTTATAGGTGAGTTACAATGTGTTGAGCTTTAGCCTAATGATTCCTGTAAGTGCCTTCACAACCACAATAGTGTGTAAGTGTCTAATTTCTGAACACTTTACACATAACAGAGCTACAATACAGATTGCCTTACACAGATCTATTCTGTCTAACCAGCCCCTTAAATTTCTCAGCCTTGATTAGATTTGAACAGCAGCAGTAATGCGTAAGGAAACTTAAGTTTGTTGTTGTGATTGAATGTACAGTATGAGTATGCATTGATGGAATTTATTTATTTGTGTCCCATAGGGAAATACCCCCCCTCCCACATGAACAGGAAACTATGACAGGAAATCACGGTCAGAGCATGGGCCTACACTTTATAACAACACCCCAGAAAAAGAGGAAAGGGTAGATTATGTGATGATTTTAGTTATATTATCAGCCCATTGGCTGCTGGTACTGTGGAAGAGTATTGGAAAGATCAGAAAATATCACTCATTTTCCTATTCGTGCATGTGTGAACAAATGACTGGAATATTCTGCTCTGCGCCATCATCTTGTATATAAAATATTTCAATAAAAATACATTGTTTATTGACCATCCCCACCATCTCAGATTTTTTCCAGTTCAGTGCGACATCATAACAAATGTTCTAAGTTTGTACACAATCTTGAATATAGCCAAGTTGTGTGTGCTGCTCACCCATCCTCTCCATGACCCGCCCATTCGCTGCTGCTGCCTGAGCTTGGTCAGGTGTTCGTTGTACAGCGACGTAAACTTTCCATCTACAAAACTGATTGGATTTTGTGTCGAGACAACCACAATCAAGGCCATGCTCAGACGGATACTTCAAATGGTAAGGTTCTTGGATAAAAAGGCAGTATAGTGTCGCTTGTTTGTTAAACCAAGGCGATTTCCTTGGGAGACACAGGCCTATCCTTGTCTGTATTCGGAGTGGGGACGCACGTATTGGAACCCAGAGTGCCGCGGGTGGGCGGATTGTTCCATGGTAGCCAATGGGGTATCTCAAATAGGAAAACTCCGCTAACTCGTCACATCGTAGCAAACATATCGAGCGCTCCTACTGTGGGGGCGACACAGCTAGCTAGCCATCTGACGCTAACTTGGTTCGATTGATTGATGCTATTCTTGACATAAGGATGCAGTGTCTATCTATATACACAGTAGCTAATATTAGCTAACGTGCCCAGCTAGCTAGCGTTACTCAATGAATGTAACATTAACCACCTAATACGGCTAGTTATTGTGTAATTATTTTTTATTTTTTTACAATTTTCGCTGTGTATAATTCATCGTTCACTATTGACTTGCTAACGTTGACGTTAGCCACAGGTTGACTGTATTGGGAAGCCTTGTCTCAGTTGGCTTATCACAACATGGAAATAATGTCTCTTGGCTAACTTAGCTCACCCTACTGTTAATGTTGACGTATGGTAGTTTGGATAAATCACCAGACAGTCGCTAGACTCGCTACTGCAGGTAGCAATAGAGGCAAGCTAGCTATGCCCTTTATGTAGGACTACATCTACCACAGGCCATGGCTAACGGCATGACTCAAGAGACAGTAACGTTAAGGGACTTTGCTAACCACTTTGTAGCCGCGGACGAAGTTAAGGTTAACTGTTAACCAGGAAATTCCACCCGAAAACACCATTCACTTAGGCCGGCGGTTGCCAAAGTGGGGTCTGGGAAAATGAGGAGTGGTTTACTTTCGTTATTATTCAACTTCCCAGAAGTTAGCACATGAGTCAAAGTATGTGTTTCCCACTGTTACCTCCCCACCTACAGTAGAGATGACGTAAAAGTCAAAAACCAGGAGACAGTCTTATCAAAGAGGGGTCCATGGTCTAAGTTAATACACACCTGTTCTGGATATGAAAACGTTTTGGAACCCCTAACTTCGTTTATTCCAATGGTCTTTGACATTTGAATCAGTATATAGATTTGAACAGTCATAAAGCTGGAAACCACAATGCCAAGATATTGATCATTGTTTTCTTGTTTCTACAGTGTCGATTTGTGAGAGTTTATTATGTTCTCAAATCTAGACTTAACGATATAGTATTATAAAAAATATTGTGAATGGACTGTTTTTTAATGTTTCACATTTGTCTTGGCTTTTTAAACGTTTTCTGTTTGGTATCCCTATTGAGAGAATATAGTTTAATCCTGTGACCCAGGCTCTTTAAAACATAACCGGGTTAGGACCAACTTTTCAGAGCCAGCATACAATTCCAATACATAGTGGAAATACAGTCTAAAAAGCACACAGGATTGGCTAAAGTACTGTCATCTGAGGACTTTTACATTAATCACATTCTATTCTATTCTATTCTATTCTATAATATTCTATAATAATATGATATATCTCTAAAAGAAGACTAAAGATCTCATTGATGCAAACGACCTAAATGGAATTAAATCCTGCAAAGTCAGTGTAGTATTGTTTTTTTGGGTGTGGGGTGTTTGTTCGGGTCAAAGGGTGTTACATGAGGCAAATGTTCAGCCTGCCTTCAAAGCGGCGGTGTTTCTCAACTCTCCAATATGACCTGAGATGACACTGCTCAAAGTGCTAAGTCACCACCAACACGCACACGCACACGCACACACACACACACACACACACAGACATGCTGACCTCATTCATTCATGCAAAGTAATGAATCACCAGCCAAAACAAATGCCTTTGATGAATGGACCACCAGTGAAATACAGTTTGCTGCAGGTTAGGTGTAAATTGTAAATGAATGAGATGTCCACTCCATATGTGTGTGCTGCAGGCCAGTGGACTGATCTGATCTGAAGTGATCCTGTCCCAGCCTACCTGAGTTTGACATTGGGGGAAACTGGTTGTATATTCATATCTATCCCCTTCCGAGCTGTGCACCGAGTTGATTTTTTTTTTTTCATCAGTCTACCTCCCTCTCCCTCGCTGTGACCTAAATAACAGGGTGCGTCCTTAAATGCAACCTGGCCGATGGCCTGTCACATGACCACATTGCACCATGAGGGTCAGAGTAATGCATGTAAACTAAACACTCTGTGCCAGCGTGTTTCTTCTGCAGCTCCAGATTAGTAGCCCAGATCTGGGAAGTTTCCTGGTGGTTTTCTCAAACCAATTAGTGTTCACTGGCTCCAACACTTGCCCAGATGCTAAGATTGTCAGCAATACAAGTAAAGAGTTCGAAGGTTAGAGGTCAGAGGGCCCAGACTATAGATGTAACATTCCTGTGCCTCTGGAATGTGGAATGTCGACGTATGATAGAAAACAGAATATACAAGCGCCAGGTAAAAGGTGTTTTCCCACACACACCCATGTTTGCTGAAATTATGCCACCCATCTCAGGTGCTTCTGTGATTACAATCAGTACACAAGGATAAAAATACACAGCTCCCTGGAAGATGTGTTAATCCCCGGTTTCCAAACAGATTCTATCATGCAGTTGGGTTCCAAATTGTTCCAATTCCAAACAGTGTATACAGATTGCATGTATAGTCACACTAATCCCGTCTGTTCTCTCTTCCCCAGACTCCTGGGAAAGGAGGCTCCCAGAACGCAGAGTCAGAGCAGCCCAGCGCAGACCTAAACAATGACCAGAGCTCTGAGGTAACCTGCACGCCTGCAACAATGTTTATCCTGTTGTGAACGCACCGCCACAGTGCTGTGCAGAGTTATGACAGTTGTCCTTTGAAGCTGTCTGGTCACGTAAAATACAGTGTAGCCTGTTGGTCCTCATGTTTGTGTTTCTGTATGCAGGGCTTCATCTGTCCTCAGTGCATGAAGTCTCACAACTCCGCAGAGGAGCTGTTCAAGCATTATGAGCTGTTCCATGATACTGGAGACCCCCCCTCTCACGTGGGCCCCAGCCGGTGAGATTCACCTCCCAGTTAACACATTTGTTTGTTTGTCATTTGTTATTACACTAATTATGACAAAGAGTCTGTTTTTGGACTTCACCATGCCCTTATGTGTTCTGGATAGGGCTGGGAGATTTGGACACAGTTAACATCACAATCGATCTACAGTATATATAGCAATATCTGTGAATGTATTGTCTCTGTTGGGTGAAAACCTCTTAACTCCAAAATGTCAACTTGTTAGGAACTAAGAGAAACAGGCTTGTTTTTAAGTTGAAGACAATGCATTTTTGACATTATCCATTAGGTTTTGAAAGGGTTTCATAAGCCCAAGAGGTCAGAAATTGAAAATTGAATATGAAAATCACACAGACAACAGAGATATGCAAAATCACATGCTAAATAATCAACTACTGTATGGTTATATAAAGTATGCTCAAACTCTGTAATTTTCAAATAATAATCCCTACTTTGTTTCAAATCACACTGTATTTGCTGTTTATCATTATTAGTATCACAATAACTTGATGTCATGATTTCATCATGATATGATTGTATTGGAAGACGGTAAACAATAATATTGAATTATTGCCCAGCTCTACATCTGGGACAGAGTATTGCTGTGTATATTTTTGTAAATGTATCCCCTCTTGTTTCTAGGGAAGACCTTACAATGTTGAGGCAAGAAGTTCAGGACCTGCATGCTTCACTCAAGGTATGGCCATGTATATTTGAATAGTGACAGTTAAAGATCTATGTAAATTGTCTATTTAAATACTACAATTGGTGGTGTGTCTGTGTGTGCAATTTCTCTGTATTAGGAAGAAAGATGGTTCTCTGGAGAGCTCAAGAAGGAGCTAGACAAAGTTCAAGGACAACTGAAGCAAGTAATTCCTTTAAGATGTTTAATATGTACTGTAGCCAATCACATGCAGTGAAATCACACGAAATAAGATGGAAAGAGTTGGGTGGCAGAATACCAAACTAGATGCTAAAACGTGATGATGACACCTATGCTCATTCCTACTGTTGTTGATATGGTTAAGGCTATACATATCAGTGTTCCTCTCTTTGCTTTGGATCCACAGGGCGATGGACAGATGGGCCCAGAGGATTCAGGTAGGGCAGATTACAAACCCATTTGAAAAAGATATTTCATTTGATCGTGAACTTCAATCACTAAGAGATGGTGCTCTTTTTCTCAGCCCTGGAAAGGAAGCTGAGTGAAGCGGAGACAGAAAAATTCAACATCAAGCAGATGAAAGACCTGTTTGAGCAGAAGGCTGCCCAGCTGGCCACAGAGATAGTGGGTTAGTGTGGGGCTGTGCGGGCTGGGAAACTGGGAGGCCTGTGTGTGCGGGTTGGCATCTCTTTGAAAACTGTAGTACTCTTTAGCTAGATCACAACGCAGCCTAAACCCATCGTGTTTTATGCAGTCTTGCATCAGTTGCTGCTCATTTTTTAAAATGTAGTTTTAAAGCTTAAAGGCATTATAGCTTTTGAATATTGCACTGTGATGATGCTTTGGCTAAATTTAACTTTGATATCAACCAGTCAGGAATTTTCTGTGTTTTCATCGAGGTATTAATAGGCTTACTGAATTGTTGAACCCAACAGACATAAAGTCCCGCTATGATGAGGAGAAGGGCCTGAGGGAGGCTGCTGACCAGAGGCTTGCCAAACTGACCCAAGACCTGCAGAAAGAGAAGCAGGGCAACGAGAGACTCAGCACAGAACTGGTACAACACACACACACACACACACACACACACACACACACACACACAGTTTGCACTGGTATTTATTCTCTTCTCACTAGGCTCTGTGCATACTTTGCAGTTTGTGTACACCTTTCCTGAATGTTGTGCTTGGGAGTTTGAATGAAGAACGCTGAAATGACACCGTGAAATCAGCCTGGCTCTGAGCTGCTCGGTGGAAGAATCGACACAGCCCCTACCCATACAATCCCTTCACTGTTGTTATGGAAACGTGTGACAGAACTTAACCCAAAGAATTTCTATCAGAAGAACTAAACAGTACTTCAAAGTGGAGTGGAGTGGTTGTCTATAGTCACACGATTACACACACTTACTGGTGTTTATCTGTCCATTAGTGTTCTCAGTGGTTTCTGGCTTAGACTGGTTTCACACAAACGCAGATCTTGTGCTAGAAGTTCAAGGAGAGTTAACACCTTCCGCTGATGTTTCTTGTATTACGCAATGATAAATTGATAAGCATTTTTTGGGCTGGGCTGTAGGCTCAGCACCATACATTTACCCTGTGTTTAACATCTCAACATCATTGCCCTGATGTGACATTTTGAAGTGCACATGACTGGAGGCGTGGCGGCTCCAGCCATCACTAGCCACGCCTAGTCTTGTTTCATCTTACACCCAGACAGCCCCTCGTGACCCCGCCCTGGGCCGCCCGTTCACCGCTGCTCTAACTGCGTGTCTCTGCTCTGCCCCCTAGCTGCAGCGGCCGGGAGTGGAGGATGTGGAGGTGCTGCAGAAGGAGCTGGTGCAGGTGCAGACACTGATGGACAGTATGACGCGTGAGAGGGAGGAGGAGTCAGAACGCCTCAAAAGCCACTACGAGGAGCTGCAGGCTAATTACACTACCTCAGAGGTGAGCTCACCAAATAAACGCTTATCCTGCAATTCATAAAGCCGTTGTAGGTCAGACATGGTTCTGCTGTTCCCAGCTAAACCTTTCACTGATGTGTTGCAACCTGTCACCCTGCCACACCCACCCTAACTCCTTTTCATCACAAACACATGTTATGCAATCATATATGAGATTATGGAGTGCTGATGTGAAATATAGTTTGTGTAATCTTAAACCCCTCTGTCATTTGCTCATGCCACCCATTCCACTTTTCCTGCAAAGAACAAATCTCTAGTCTCTTATTTTAATTGGCTCAAATAGTTCTGATATGCTGCATTTTTGTTAAACCAGATGGCTTCACGCCTAATTCTCAATCCCATCATGTCTGCCTGGTGCATAATTCAGCTTTACTTCCTGCATTATTGATCCCAGCAGGCTTTGGGAGAGGAGAGGAGCGAGTATTTATAGGGCTCTGTCAGGCAGCTCCAGGCCCGTGCCTCCCTCTCTGCACATCCCCGCAACTAAGCTCAAGGAAGGAGAACTTCATATTCTGACACTCTGAGAAGCCGCAATATGAATACATTTGAATACTTAAAATATTTCTAGCTCAGGCGGTCTGGTTTTTAATTACGTAATGGCCCTCGGGCATAATTAACAAGTGGCTTTGTTGCAATGTCTTACAGAGTCTGGAGCAGTAGTTGTAATATCTCTTTCACAGAATGAGTGTTGTTGTTATTTTGCGGTCAATAGCTTGCTCTGGTCTGCTTTCTCAATATTGCATCTATGATATAAGGCCACAATGTTCTCTCAAATAGTACCTCAGACGAGAAACTATGGGACATACAGTACACAGCTGAATTTGTATAAAGGACAAAAAGCCTGCTACAGTTCCCCAGTCTGTAACATTACCATCCAGGTTCACTCATATATATACTCCTGAAACCCATCCTTTGTATACAATATTCTGCTTAATGCTACCATAGCAAGATGATGTGATGCTCGTCAGTTTAAATTAGTGATAAATTTGTTTATGTATTCACTCAGCCAAGCAGCATCTTGCTCTGTGTAGCAGCGCCTGGCCTCGTATCTTCTATCTTGTATCGTGACTTATCCATGTCCCTGTCTCTCTTTCCCTCTCCCCCTTTCTTCCACTCCTCACACACTGTATCCCTCTCCAACACTCGCTCTTTCTTGAAGATTCGTAAACTGGAGGTAAAGCATGTCGTTTCAAGTCGGCCCCCGAATTTGGTTTCATTCCTTTTGAGTTCTTCTAAGTTTGAAAAGTCTTTCAGGAACGGGATTTTTTTTCCATGGTGTCTTACATTTATATGTTTCTGTTTTTGTGGGACTGAAGCCTGGTTGTTGCACCCTCCTTTATCGCTTTGTGTTCAGTTTCTTTGTGTTAGTCCTGAATGCCAAAGTGGTACTGTGTAGTTGTTTTATTGTCTACTAGATGGCCTTGCAAATGGATTCTAATGTGTCTGTCAATATTTTGCAGATGACCATATCCCAACTGAAAGCAGAGCTGGAGAAAGGTCCCCAAGAAGCGGCTGTCTATACACAACAGATCCACCAACTGCAGAGCAATCTGAACAATTTGCAACAACAAAGCCAGGTAACACACACACACCCCGCAACCAAATAAATACCTAACTACAGTTACTTTAGTCATGTGACAGTTTTACAGTTCTGAACAGATAACCGCAAGCACAAACATGTCTGCCATGGCATCTGCCCAGCAATACACGGCAAAAGATTGTTTAGGATTTACTTTTACTACAGTAATGTTAACAAGCCTTGCCAACTGCCCTTCACCACAGAACATGCCAGCCTACTTTCTATAAACCTTCCTCTGTTGCTCGGCATCAGCCACTATCGCAATGTCCTGCTGTCACCAGGCTATGTGAGCCTTCTTTGGCAACCTAGACATGTTGACAAAAATCACACGCAGGTCTATAATTAAACCAGCAGGGGGGGAATCTCTGTGATGCCAGTCCTGTCATTTGGGGTGAAATACAATGACAGGTAACCAAGTTGATGCAATGGAGGCTGGGGGAACGGAGGGCTTTTGCTCGGGGTGTCTGCCAGAGATTAAATCCTCCCATGTGAGGCATGTCTGTCACGTTGCTCTGCAGGCCAAGTAGGTCTCTGAATAAGAGGGGGATTATGGACCTCGATCTTCAACGGGACCCCCTTCCCCCACAACAGGATACCTTGAGACCTGATCCAGATTCTCATCTCAGGAGAAAAGAGACAAAACCGATGGAGCAAACAGGGAGGGATAGAGGATCAGTACTAAGAACAGACAGGTGAACAACCAATAGGGGTTTCGTTGGACCATAACGCCGGGATTAGAGACGAGCGGCTCGGCAGCAAACCGTGACAGTGACACTTGAGGAGGAGGGGGGGGTACAGCAACAAGGCCATGAGAAGGAGAGGGATGAACAAAAGAGGAGGGACAGAACAGAAAGTCTCCAGAGAGTGGTTGTGACAGGGTCGTAAACGTGGGCCGGCTGCTGTGCGTGAGATTAAGAGCCAGCAGATAAAAGAGGTTTACTGTACGTCTGTGATGTCCAGCAGCCCTGTCACACTCCCTAGTTAGCAGCACCCTTCACCATTAACAACATTTTGTTCTTTATCGCCCTGCTGCCAAGTTTACTGCAAGGGCATGTGCTGCATACATACACCGGTATTCCAAGTCCCATGTCGTAAAACCTTCCCTTAGAAATGTCATGCCACACCTCAACTCTGAATGTCTTTCTGAAGTGAGGTGACTGTGTTCTTTTCCATAGCTTGTATCACATGATGTGACGCCTGCTGCTCGTGCCTTGTTGCAGCTCCTGGCACACTAACACTGTGGAGGACTGTCTTCTTTAGAAATGACAAATAACTTCATGTTGCAGTATGGCTTAATTAATTACTTAGATAACTGCCGATTCATCTTTTTAGTACTTTCCATTTTCATCCTTTTCATGAGACCCAATGCCATCATGAAACTTGAGAAAAGAATGATTTTACACCGTAATGTTTGTGTCTCGTGTCCCCTCACTTATTTGCTCCATTTCTATCCATCATATATAGAGATATGTCTTTCAGATATGTCTTTCTCATAATTCTCAAACCTCTTGGCAGCCAGTGCTTATCTGACCCATGTTATCTTGTATTCTCCTCTTCTCATAGAGCCTGTCTGAAAAACTGACACGTAAGGAGAAAGAGTATCAGGAACTGGAGGAGCGGCTCGGGGCTGAGCAGGCCGCCAAGAAGGGAGTCCAGGACAGCCTGCATCAGAGGGAGCTGGAGGTTCAGGAGCTCCAGGCTAGGGCCACGGGGGCCGAGGCCTCCCTGCAGAAGGCCCAGGCGGAGCTGGGAGAGAGGGGCGAGGAGGCGGCCAAGTTGAAGAGGGAGGTCTCGGAGCTGGAGGTGAAGCACGGGGAGCTGAAGGTTGAGAGGAAACAGTTGCAGCAGCAGAGGGAGGAGAAGGAGAGTCAAGGTGCTCAGCAGCAGAGCGAGATCAGTCAAGTGAGTAAGACTTACAGTGTACACAAGCAGACCAGTGCATGCAATACAACATGATGTATTTGATTTTATAGTTTGCTTAAATCGTCAATAGAGATGGGCATTCTCACATCAAGTGGATTTACTCAGATCAGCATGATTTATAACATATAACATAACAGCAAAAGAACAAGGATCTTGTGCTGCACTCACCGTGTTGAAAAGTGCAGTGTTGTAGCCTCTCCAGCACACTGGGTGGCGCTAATTGAAAACCAGTGAAGAATTTACTTCTGCCTATGGCTTCCACACAACTACTCAGTACATCTCAAGGCACAGTAGTGAATAACACAAACGCCACATTTTCAGGTGGATCTTTGTAATATATAATGTAATGTAATTTATCATGCAAGGTAGTGACTTTTTTCCGATGGTATGGATTATTAAATTGAGTGGAAGGATTGAATGAAACCAATTATTTCTTGACTGAATTCTGAAATTTGGAAACACATAGTATGAAATTCCTCCATTTTGGAGATCATGGCTACAAAGATGGTGAGTGTACTACAACCGCCTTATTGTAAAGTTCAATTTATTTGAACTTTGACCTCAGTATGATGCACACTACTTGCCACATGGGACCATGCATGACTGTGAAAAATTGTCTCCATAGAACTCAATGGCGCGCGCAAAATCTGTCTTGTGAACATGATTTTACACCAATTTAGAAAGTCAAAAATAAATGATCCAAAATATTGGACAATTGGATTTATGTGTTAAATAACAGTCAGGTCAATGTTTGAGGTATCCAGACATCCATTTCTCATTAACCAAAAGATTCATTGTGCAAATACGTACCGTGTTTGTCATCTCTCAATCGTCATCTCTCTCTCCTCCCCTAGCTGCACGCTAAGCTGCTGGAGGCGGAGAGGCAGCTGGGCGAGGTGCAGGGCCGTCTGAAGGAGCAGAGGCAACTGTCTGGGGAGAAACTGAAGGACCGTGAGCAGCAAGGGGCCGACCTCCAGCTCAAACTGTCCCGCACTGAGGAGCAGGTAAACATTTAGATCAAACTTTAATGATCCTTGTGGGGAAATTGGGTCATTGCAATAGCTGAAAATAGGATACAGATAAGAATAGAGCAGATACGGAGTATTGACGATAATATAAAAACATACGAATAATTTCAGAAATGTGATGATTTAAAAAAAAAAGAGAACATACATGTAAATCTTTATGCCACACATTCGTAGTATACATCACATGCACATGAAGTGGCATCAAACTAATGTAAGTTATATGATTGAGGATATGGTCTTTTAAGGATAAAAGCATAAATTATGTCACTACACTGCTACCTCTAGAGAGAGAAGGAGATTTCACTTTGTAAAAAATTCAGGAATTCAATTTCAAGAATCACACACAAATTCTGTCCACATTATTCAATTCAGCCAAATTTCAGCTCATGTTTTTCTGTCTGTTGTTGCTCCAGTTGAAGGAGAGCGGCAGTAAGAACACAGACCTGCAGCACCAGCTGGAGAAGGCCAAGCAGCAGCACCAGGAGCTGCAGGTGCTGCAGCAGAACACCAACGGCAAACTCCGGGAGGCACAGGTACTGCAACAGGAGAAGCCTCACAGCTTCATGAAGAACAGCATTGTCAGCAATATAATGAAGCAGTAAACAGTGAGGTTGTGCTGTACAATCACTTTTAAAACAACCAGGAGGCGTTGTTTGACATGACGTGAAGCGTACTCACATATCCCTGTAACAGAAAAAGAAAGAACACAAATATTCCAGAAATCTTTTAGTTTTAATCAGTAATATTACGTGATGATAATAATTAAAGGGCATTAAGTAATCTAAACCTTTTATCGACCTCAGAGCAGAGATCCAACAAAATTGTTGAGTGAAGTGGTATCGCAATGCAAAATATTGTAATGATAATACTGTTTTGCCATTTGCTTTTGGCTTGAGAACTAAGTCTGCAGCTTCATTCGCTCATAGTACCGTCATTGAGCAGTTAGGGGCAGGAAAGTGCGTTTTGAAAGCCAGAAATCTCAACACCTGGCAGAGTAATCATTGAGTCACTGGTATCAATCAACAACCTTGTCAACCCCCTGCAGATATATTATGGTCATTTTGTGCTATGGGGCAGTAAAATCGTACTTACTGCACCTTTAAATGTTATTTAACAGTAGCTAAACGAAGTGGTTGCTAAGCGACACCGTAAGTACTGGTATGAGTGGGGATTTTCGGTCATTGCATTAATATTTAAATGAACTGTTATGCAGTCACTTGAAGTTTATTGAGTATTTTATGATTGCTTCCAACCTGACTCATCCAATCAGAACTTGGGAGCAGAACTGTCCATTTGGTAACTTCAGTGAAAAGTTTCTGATTTATACTTAATGCAGAACATAAAAAAAAAAGTCCTCAAAATGAAAACACCTGGCAGAATGCCTCATGTGATTGTTCTGCTATGCTGGCTTGCCTTTTCTGCTTCAGAATGACTTGGAGCAGGTGTTGCGTCAGATTGGGGATAAGGACCAGAAGATCCAGAACCTGGAGGCTCTGCTGCAGAAGAGTAAGGACATTGTGAGCCAGCTGGAGGCGGAGAGAGAAGACCTGTGTGCCAAGATCCAGGCTGGGGAGGGAGAGACGGCGGTGCTCAACCAGCTAAAAGAGAAAAACCACACACTACAAGAACAGGTGGATGCAGACACACACACACACAGACACACACACTCCACTCAGAAGTCCACTGCCATGTTGCAGGAATGCAGACTCACTCTGATATTATAGTGCAAAGGACTACATACATACGCACACACATACACACAGACAAAGAAATGTACTGTCACAGCTTAAAACTGCAGTGGAAAATGTGAAAAAGTAGCATCATAAAGAAACGCTGCTAGTACATGGAACAATCAGTCATAATGTGAGTTTATAACCTATTCTGTATATGGGGGATTTAAAGGTGACCCACTTGACAGACAAGCTGAAGAACCAATCAGAGAGCCACAAGCAGGCCCAGGATAACCTCCACGAGCAGGTCCAGGAGCAGAAGACCCTGCTGCGTTCGGCTCAGGACCGAGCCCAGACCCTGGAGACCTCCGTCACTGAACTCACCACCCAGCTCACAGACAGCAAGGAGAAGGTGGCCCAGCTGGACACTCAGGTAACCCTGTGAACAACATGTATGAATGGCATATATTGAATAACTTAGTGGTGCAATTGATAATATTCATTTGCATGTTTTTATAGACTATAAGATCTGATCCAAACATATTGTCCTACAGAGAACAGTTATTTTTTAACAATGAGAATGACAATCTGTGTTGATTTTTTCCCCCCTTAGCTGAAGGCCAAGACAGAGATGTTGCTGTCGGCGGAGGCAGCCAAGGCTGCTCAGCGGGCCGACCTGGAGAACCACCTGGAGACCGCCCAGCATGCACTACAGGACAAGCAGCAGGTCAGCGCCCTCTCAGGGCTACTGATGTTGAAATTTGACTAAAACATGGCACAGAGCCCCTTGTTATGCGCCATGTTTCTGAAGATTTTTGAATTATTTCTGAATAGGAAGACTTAACCTGGTTTGTAAAGATCTGTGCAACAGGTGATTGATTCATTGTGTTGCGTTGTCTTCCCTTTCCTCCTCTCTTCTCCTCTTCTCTCCTCTTCTGTATCCTGCTCCCTCTCCTGTGTAGGAGCTGAGTAAAACTCTGAAGAAGTTGGAGGAGCAGGCCCAGAGGCTACAGGAGAGACAGGAGCAGTGCATCCAGTTGGAAACCGGTCTGAAGGAATGCAAAGACAAACTACTGACCTCAGAACAGCGTATAGAGCAGTTGGAGGGGCTGAATAAGGTTGGTGTTGAGTCTTTGGTGTGAAAGTACTTGACAATGTACTGTAAAAGCATGTGTCTACATAACCTTACTTTGTATGCACTGTGTATCCAAGTCTAAACAAGGCATTATGGCCAAATTAGGATACCAGTAGCCTGTTTCTCATGCCCTGAATATATATGTCTGTGTTTTCTTAAATGAGTCTGGTGTGTTAATCTGTGACAGAAATTGGAGTCCCAGGTGGTGGAGGTGCAGGCCACACGGGACCAGGTGCAGCAGGAAGTGCAGAAGCTCCAGAAAGAGGGGTCAGAGGTTAAGAGGAAGGTCAAGGAAGTGGAGCGCCTGCTGAAAACTGAGAAAGCGGGGTGAGATACAGTATACTCGGCCATCAATTTTGTTAAATATCTGACAAAGACTTGCAAGTAAGTAAATTGCTTATGTGACTGAGTCAAGATTTGAGTGATGGCGCAACCATGTACCAATATTTTGTTTTCTTGTTTGTTCCACTACATTATAATGAATTACTCCTAACTTACCATACATGTCCTTCCATTGTTAAGGGTTACAACACTACAAGAGGAACTGAAGAAAAAGGCGGGAACTTTGACTGACAGCCAGCAGCAGCTGGAGCGCTGTGAGCAGGAGAAATCTGCTCTGCAGGTTAACCTGGACAAGGTGACCCAGGAGGGGCAGGCGCGGCAGGCAGAGCTGGACAGGAAGGTCCAGGGCTTGGCAACAGACTTACTAAAGGCCCAACAGGAGAAAGAGACTCAAGGGAAGGAGCTTGCCTCTACTCAAGGAAGCCTAGCCAAGGCCAACAAGGCACTGAAAGAGAGTCAAAGCCAACTGGACAAGGAGAGGAAGAGCCATAAGGCCGCCATGGAGGAGAAGGTAGGTTCAATGAGCTGCAGTCTGTTTCAGGTTCAGCTCAGATCAGTACAGTCCTACAATATATTGGGACGTCTTAGCCACATAAATACAACTCCAGTGCAGCTCTCATCTGTTATTTATACTACATATAATCTATCTTACTACACTCCTCAGGAAAAGTCTAATGAGAAGGCCAGACAGGAGAGCAATGAGGCCACCACCAAGGCAATGAAAGAAGCTAAAGCACAGATGGAGCAGATGAGAGAGGTAAGGATATAAAAAAAAAAAAGGAATGAAGCATTACTGTGACAAATGGAACAAATTAAAATCTGGTGTGTGTCTGAAAATGTCAGGCAGAGAAAAGGTTAAAGACGCAGCTGGCTACGTTAGAAGAGCAGCACTCGAAGACTCAAGAGGCACTGAAAGAGAAGGAGAACGGCGTGCAGAAGCTGCAGGCACAGCTGAAGACAGCCCAGGGGTCCTTCGAACAGGAGAAGAAGAAGCTGGGGAGCCAAGTGACAGAGTTACAGGAAGTCAATGTCAAGAAGGCAAGCAGCATTCCTACCTATTACATGCATCGACAGATTACATCATGCATACTGTAGCTACTGTTATCATACTAACCAATTACCAATATTAACAGTAGTTCCCATCAGCCTGCTGTGAAGTACTTTCTATTGTGCTCATGCCTGTGTGTGTGTGTGTGTGTGTGTGTGTGTGTGTGTTGCTCTCCTCTCCAGGCTGAAGAGGAGAGCAGGCTGAAGGTGCAGGTGTCGGGTCTGGGCCAGGAGCTGGCGTCTGCGAAGAGCCAGACAGCAGAGCTGCAGAAGGCCTTAGAGCAGAGCCAGGGCGGCCTCACCAAGCTGCAGTCTGACTACTACGGCAAGGAGTCCGAGGCCTCTGCGCTGCGTCAGGACCTCAAGGTCGGTTTATTTGGGGATGGGGTGGGGGTGGGGGTGGGGGTGAGGGCTGATAATGGTGTAAATTAAAAATATGTTATATAGACTGTTGAGTTCATTGGGCATATTATATGATGTAGTATATGATGTGGTAAATGTTGTATATGAAGTATGTATACGACGTAGTATAGGATGTATATGATGTGTGTGTATATATGTAGTATGTATATATGATGTAGTATGTATATGACATGTATTGTATATGATGCTATATAATATATACAGTATATGCTGATGCAGGGTATCGATGACTCTAAAGACAGACTGGCAGACTGATGTTAAAGAATAAATATTTGTCTCCCTGCCCTCCTAGCCAGTGAATGACTGTATGTGACCTCTCTCTCACTGTAGATGTCAGAGGAGAAGCTGAGCGTGGCCCAGGAGGAGCTGGCTGCTAACCGGACCCATCAGACAGGCTTGGAGGCTCAGCTCCAGGAACTGAAGACGGGCCGGGCCGCTTTGGAGCAGGAGCTGGCCAAACGGGACCAGAGGCTCCAAAAGCAGGACCAGGCCCTGAAGGAGCTACAGAAGCAACAGGTCAGGCCGTGACTGACACACACACACACGCTTGCATGACATGATGGATGATGTGACTGAGTTCATGTCTTCTAAATTGTCTCTACTCACCCAGGGTCTAGCTAAGGAGGCGCTGGACAAGGAGAAGGGCAAAGCAGAGGAGCTGAACAAAGCCAAGAGCGCTCTGGAAAAGAACAGCACCAGACTGACTTCTGAGCTCAAAGCACTAGCAGAGAAGAGTGAGAAGGTCAGTTACTTTTTTAATAACCTTGCAGATGCGAGACATGTTGTTTTCTCTGCGAATTTTACTTTTAAAGGAAAAAGAAGTCAATTGAATGAGTTTTTAGGTGCGATGAACATATCATTTATGGACATTGTTTACTCCCGAAGTCACCAGCACTTAAAAAGAAACACACAGCTGTGCACAGGTTACATACACAGTTTGGATAACTGAATATTTTCCGATCCTGCTTAAAGAAGAAAGCATTCTCTTACATGCTCTGCTATTAATTGTGAGCCAACTATTACGCACGCAGTTACATATCTGTTGCTTTTCAGGAGCTGGGTGAGTTGCGGGAAGCCAAACAGCTGTTGATCCAGCAGAAACTGGAGGTGCAGGGCCAGGTGGAGGCAGCACAGGCTGCACTGGAGAAGGAGCAGAAAGACCACCAGGCCACCAGGGACAGCGTGGCCCAGAGAGAGGAGCAGCTCCATGCCAAAACCAAGGAGGTCCAGGCTCAGCTGGTAGGCTCACCCACCAAATCCACTGAAAACCACCACCGCAAAATGTTTCCATATAATGCTGTCTCCATCCATAAGTGTTCTGCTGTAATTTCTGTTCGCTGTGTTTGAATTAGTGGATTAAATATCAGTCACTCCCCTCTCGAAGATTCATTATGTGAACTTGTCCATGCCTTGCTCCCAAAGGCGGCAGAGAAGCGAGCCAAAGAGGAGCAGGTGAAGCGCGGGGAGGAGGCGGAGGCTAAGATGGGCGTGCAGGTGACGGCTCTGAATGAGAATGTGGCTACGCTGAAGAGAGAGTGGCAGGGCAGCCAGCGGCGGGTCAGCGAGCTGGAGAAACAGACAGATGAGCTGCGGGGGGAGATTGCTGTGCTGGAGGCCACTGTCCAGAACAACCAGGACGAGAGACGGGCTCTACTGGAGAGGTGAGTGTGTGTGTGTGTGTGTGTGTGTGTGTGTGTGTGTGTCATCAGCATGTTTGCTTATGCATGCTCATATGCATGATGAGCCGGCCATGTGCAGAATCATTTTTGTGCTTATATTTTTTCCCTTTATCAACATATCACCCTGCACAGTAATAAATCCCTCATTACTTGAGAAAGATAAAATATGCGTTAAACTGTTGAATGGTTGAGTGGCCTTGAAGGTCGTGTAAAAGAAAATGAGGTCAGCCGCAGTATTGTCAAGCCTGCAAGTATGATAATTTTAAGCCCTTGATTTTGAAAATAGAATTTGCTGAAAAGTCCTTGAATTATTTGATGTCTGAACAAGTGCGCTAGTGCTTCATAGGTGCTTGGGTGGAGTGGTGCGTTCATGCAGTGGTTACACCAAAGTGGTGTGGTAGCACAGTGTTATTGTAACTATGAGAATCACTGAACAAACTGTTGACCGCTATAGTAAGATAATCACCAAGCTACTTCCTGGTATGTGGATGTACAGTGCACCAACCCAGAACTGGCTCCTGCTTGTTTAACTTCTACCATATTGCCTGGTGTACGAGCGCACGTTTCATTTCAGCTTAAAGAGTGCATACTGTAATTCCTCTAAGCAATGCACATTGCAAAACGCCTTGCAAACCAACCAACCAACAAACACACAGAGCCCAGCTCTTATAGAGGTGCTCCTGAGCATCCATACAATACATGTGGGCACCCAAGTCAACATTGTTCTGTGGTTGTGTTTTAGGTGCGTGAAGGGTGAGGGTGAAATGGAGAAACTGCAGGCCAAGGTGGTGGAAATGAGGAGGAAGCTGGACGACACGACAGCAGCCATGCAAGAGCTGGGCAGAGAGAACCAGTCGCTGCAGGTCAGACATCTTGTTGGAGAAACATAGTGTGATTAACAGACCATGAACAGTAAAAAGCCATTTACAGTACAGACACCTCTGGCAATGATGTACTCAACAGCTTGTCTCAGAGACTCTTGTTGCAGGTACACATACATTAAGGCAGATACTCTGACTGTAACTCTTGTCGCTGGTCTCGCCTCTAGATCAAGCAGTCGCAGTCTCTGACCAGGAAGTGGACAGAGGATAACGAGGTGCAGAACTGCATGGCCTGTGGGAAGGGCTTTTCTGTCACTGTCAGGAAGGTAAGCTAAGCCTTTGGACGGCTTGTTTACATGCAATGGGATACACCAGTCACACACAACCAGAACCATTCAGAACATTTGGTCAGTACAAGTCACAGACTCGCAGGTTTAATAATTATACTACCTGTCTAACCAGTTAACACACTCTCTGACTGACTCTCTCTCTCCCCTCCTGTGAATATCCAGCACCATTGCAGACATTGTGGAAACATTTTCTGCGCAGAGTGTTCGGCTAAGAATGCCCTCACCCCCTCCTCCAAGAAGCCAGTGCGGGTCTGTGAGACGTGCTTCGAGGAGCTCCAGGGCTGATTTCCCTCTCACCCCTTTACCCCTACCCTCCCTCCCTCCCTCCCCTTCCCCTCCACCAAGCCCTCCACCCCCACCCCCCTCCAACGGGCAGAAGAAGGCGTGTCTTGTCAATTTCCATGTGCACTATAACGGACAGACCCGGTGGAAAGACGCCCATCTTTCTGTGACTACAGTAGTTCAGCTGTGGCTCTGGTGTGGGGGGGCCATGGGATTTTGGAGGCATCAGTCCGGGAACCGACGGTCCTCTCACAGCGAAACAGGACGGAACAAGGGGTTTTACTGAGGAGACACACCAGAGCCACGTGACGGGATAGGGCGGGATGGGACGGGATAGGGCGGGACAGTCCGTATCTGTTTTGTGCCTTTGCTACTCCTGTGGACTGCCAGAGAGCGGAGACAGGGAAAGCTGAACAGCACCATCCATCTCCTCACATCCACATTCGGACCTCCATCTTGATTTGGCATCATTAGCGTTAGCGAGGTGGCTGGCCGTAAGTGTTCGGCGTACAAGGTTTGACATCAGTTGTCCGGAGGTCTCAGGCAGAGAATGACACTGAAAGTGTTTTGGAAGTAAATATTGTAATAGTGGATGTAGTAGTGATGTTGAGAGTCACTGCTGCCCTACAAAGGTAAATGCTAAAAACTGTTTATTTTGTTAAAAAAACCAAAAAACACAAAAACAAAAATCCTGACTGGCTTATATGGCATATGTGTTGTGTAACTCCCCTGAATCTATCCTCTTCCTATATAAGAAATTTAAAAGATCAATTTTATAGCAACTTAAAAAATACAAGTAAAACCAATTAACCAGTAAGTACTGCTTTTGCCTTTTTACCACAACCATTTTTACAGCTGCTTTCTTTTTAAGGTACTCTGCAATTCTAGATTTCTGACCAGCTGTGGAAACATTATTTGCATATGATTATTGAATATAAGTTGAAAACATATTTAGTATACTGTATAATATACATTTACTAACACATGAACACTAAGGTCAGATTATGTTTTTGAGGAAGCTACTTCAACACAAACAAACAAAATATGATGTATGCTTAAACAGAATTTCTCCAGCATATAAACATACTGTATACAGTGAGCCGGGCCAGCACATAGACTAACAAAGCTTGCTAGCTTGTCAGTTGAAGTTATAATTGCATGTTTGGGGGCGGGATTTAAAATATGTAAAAAGTAAATAATTTGTTTAAGAAATATGTGAAAAATCAACTTTATTCAGCTTCTGATTGGTGAAGTACACTAGATACTAGTGTTTGGCAATACTATGTTGTATTGATACAAAGCCAAAGTGAAGTACCTAACTTTGGGGCGATTTTAAGGAACAAAGGTCATAATTTGGGGTTATAATTCTTCAGTAGTATAAATTTGACCACATAGCAATCCATCAGATATTGTTATTGATTTGTGTTCCAACTATTTTCTGGACAGGACAGGAGATCAAGCTTGAAGCCAAAGCAGTTACTGCAGGTTACCTTTGTATGGCAGAGTGGTTGTGTATTTGTTGAAAAGTTAAGTATTCAGCCTATTTCATGACCAAAGAATGTCTGCAGGAGGAACATAGGCAAGACGATAGCCTTGAGTCTCTTTCATATTAATTTCAGCAATTTTTTAAAGGAGTCTGTTTGAAAGCTTTTGAGTTTTAAATCACAAGGTCCTACATTTTATCATGAACACAGGCATGTATGAAGATTCAACAGGTTTTTATGTACAGTTGATTTTGTTGTTGCCGTGCTACATTTCTACAAAATGGAATGACTTTTTTTTTTGTTTTGTTTTGCATCTTAATTTCTACAAATCGTGGTGCTTTTCGCAGTCTGATAATGCAGCCATGAAAGGTGCTTGCATGTTCAGTTTTTTTTTGGTTTTTGTTTTCCTGCTGCCTGTCTCCACTCAACAGCATCGACTACTGCTGGAGCTGTGTGTGCTCTGCTTTCAAGCAATAACTGTGGCTGTGTGTGACGTGGCTGTAACCAGAGTGTGTTTTGGTGTAGTAACTGGATGTGTGTGCAGTAGGGCTGCTGTGTCGTCTGCCTGTACAGCTCCTAGATGTATGTTGGCTGCTCAAAAACCTCAGTATCTCTCTCGCACACTCTTCGGGGATGTCAATGCTGATTTCAAGTGCAGCGGTTACTGTAGGTTCTCTGTACAACCTGTCTGTAACTGAGAACACTGTAGAAGTTGATTCCTTCTTTGTATAATTTATGTTTGCTGTCACATTAATGAGATACTGGTAAAATCTTTTGTGCAATTGTCTAACGACTGGAGTAGGCTATAAAACTGTAAGCCGAGTGACAATGCGGGCTGTTCAGTTCAGAGCGGCTTGTTTAGGACTTTGAGGCTTGTCAACTCTTTATCCTTGTATGCTCCGTAGAGAAGAATGTCCATCTCAGTTGCAAGCTTTCACGAGAACACCAGTTACTTTCTGCGTTGCATTGATTTTGTTATGTCTACCTCAAATTGGCACAGAAAAGGCACTATTTCTAAACCTTGGAGATCGCAAATATTTTCTCCTTGCCTGCATTTGATCAAGTATTTGTGATTGATTTTTTTTCAAGTTGTATAGTCCCTGAAGCCTAGAGAGACGATCTGCACCTTATTGTATTTTGGGCTCATTCATGCAGCTGTCCAAACTCAGCCACAAACATAGGACCACCAACTTTATACAAGCTTCAGCATTTCTAACCCTAATGTACTTAATTGCTCATTAATACTAAGGCTCTCATAATTATCTTTGTAAAAAAATGTTTGTTTGTAATGAAAGAAAAAAGAAATATATAACACTTGTGGATATAGAAATACGACCGCAGCGAAACGTGTAGATTCATCAATGTCTTATTCATTTTTACAAAATGGCACCACAGACCTACAGTACACTGAATTGTGGCTTGTTTCGTGTTGATGTCAATTATCATGCATGATGAATCACTTGGCTCGTGGCTCACACACTTTCTCCATGTTTTGTGTCTGGACATCATGTGTGGTGGTTGTGAGGGTGTGCCTTAGGCCAGGGTCTTGTAAGTCTCGCTGCCTGTTACTAGTGAGCAGTGACACGCACCATGTATTACCAGTGTCAGTGAGTGACGACCTGAACTCACCTGAAGAGAGAAAAGAAAAAATGTAATTTATGTTCACATGTACCATTTGATTTTCTAATTCTCCATCATGACTAAAAGTAAATAAAACCTATGTTTCTATTTCTCATGGGTTATGTTTTTGTTTGCGGAAAATGAGACGGGCGGGGGGGGGGGGTTTGATTAAAAATAAAACAAGGCTTTAAAAGTTTTGAAAATGAATGGATGGCCTTGAAAGTAGCTGACTTTTTATGAAAATATAGCACCCAATTTCATCAATATGCCTCATCTCTCTGGATCTCTCCTTCCCAGGATCAACACTTGACTTCCTGAGAAAACCCTATGGTGGATATTTGCTTTAATATAGCAGCAGCTTTAAATTGAATGATTTCTTGACTTAAGATTAAGAGTAAGAGTTTATTTAAGAGTAAAAAATTACAACTCTAGAATGTGCAATTTTGACCAAAACATGCAAATTCTGAGTTCTTAAATTTCACCAAACAACACCTGTAAAGTCAGTGAAAAGTCCTTGAATTTGATGTCCGAGAGAGTGGGGGAACCCTGATGAGATGGCTTTAAAAATAGATGAAATCATAAAAGTAAATGAAAAATGTGTGTATTTTCTTTACTGTCCCACACAGGATTCAGAAACAACTCTTACTACATAATCAGCAATTTATTGTAACCTATAACAGCAACTGCCTTGCAAGGCAAACATTTATTTTACAAAATGATCCTAGTGCTAGAACAGTAATTTACAAGACTGGAGGAGCGCTGGAGTGCATGTTGACAGTAGACCTTTAGGTGGATTGTAGTGCTGTAGTGTGGGAGGAGTCATATCTGCGAGGACTCCAGCCACAGTGAGGAGCTCTTGACTCGCGGCTGCTGGGAGTCCAGCTTCAGCAGTGCCGTCACAGCGCCCTCTATCTTCGACATCCACACTCTCTGGAAAACACACATCAAGGGCCGTCAGAGTGGGGAACATCCTCAGGTTTACTATCCAGCAGTGTGCAACTTGGTGGTTTTGCAGGTGCAACAGCTTGACTGCTTGGATACATTACTCACACAATGCTGGTTATTTTATTTTCATTCCTCTACATTTATAATGTCTGTTGATGTGAGTCAACAGCAATATCGGACTGGAGTAGTATCGGGTTGGTAAGCTCCAGGTTCTGCATGAATCTCAGTAATAACATTATCCTTGTCCAATGTCTTTCACAATTTGCCCCCCTTTATAGAAAGACTAACAAAATTGACCTTAGAGATGTGTGTAGGCAGAAATTAATGGGAATTTTACTATTTATAAACCTTGAACCTGACATGCAAAAGCTCCTAACTCCATGCCAGTTCAAAACTTCGTGCTCACATATGAAAAATGTACGAGGCATGAGAGTCAAGGTACATTTTCATAAACCAAATCCCAGGCAGATTATCAGTGAGATTCTGTGTCAGTAAGTAACTACCAGTGTCCAAAGCAAATTGAAATTGATGAGCAAGCGTTTACTGTGAAACCTTGTGTGGATACTATTCAGATACGAGAGGCTTTTGGATACATAACACATATCCATATGTCAAGATGCACATCCCTCTGGTACGCACATTATTATTATGCCAACAGAATGTCATCAGTGCTCTGCCAGCCCCCATCAGATATGGGCTGCAGCTGCATGCCTTTTGAAACTTCTCATGCAACCGAACAATCAAACAAATTCATCGTTTACCTTGACCGACTCTGACGGAGCTTGCAGGATGAATGCTCCTATGCACTGCTGGTAGCGGTTCTGGTGCATGATTATGAACGAGTGAGGCAGCCCCGATGCTGGAAAGGAAGGATACAACAACAACAACATAAATTCTTCTGAACATTACTGGATGTGAATATACAGACAGAAGTTTACAGCGTGGGGAAGAAAATCCACCATGATATATTGATTCTGTTATCTATTCTATTCACACACACAACTTATCCACTCACTGATATTTGGAGTTTTAGTCCAATGATTAATACGCAACCATTATCAATCATTACATCATCTAACTTAACAGTTAATAAACACTTTCAAAATGTGTCCTGTGAATAGAAAATGCTTGAGTGCTTGAACCCCAGTGGCCCTAACGAGAAACAATAACATCCCAACAAAGCCCAAGATACTACTAGTACTACTTGAGGCATTGAGCTGGTCGATGTTCTTGAGCTGGAGTCGGTCCAGAGAGAAGGGCTGGTCCAGAACCGTGAAGGTACAGCCTTCCTTCAGCAGCTGGTCCAGCTCCAGGTTCTGCGGCAGCCTCAGAGGATTCTGTTCTGGACCAGTGGACCGCTACCGGAGACAGGGGTGAACAAGTTATAAACGCTTGTCTTTGACATTAAGGGAGGAGACATCACCATCTGTATTGATCATAGTCCTTCAGGTCAAGGCTCAGAATGGGACGAGAGAGTGATGTACCTTTTTGTTTCTCTTTATCTTTGTGATCAGGAGGAATTCGTCAAACAGGAACAGACACACATCAATCAGCTTTGTGTTTTCTGGTAATGAACAAAAACGCCGGCGTGAGAGTGCGCTCAAATCTAAGGTCATGTTACCAACGACATACCACCAACGTGTATTTAGTGGTTTTATTTTACTAATATAAAATCCGCTTTCACTGGCACCAACCTGTGAGTACCAGTTTCCCCTCATGCAGGAGACTTCTATGAGAGATGAGATTCTCCAGAGTAACGGCCTTCAAGAGATGTTTCAAATTCTGTAAGTGAAAGGCAAAAGGAATCGGTCGATTTGAGTTAAGAAAAATAACATCTTTCACCATTTGATACGTGTAAATTGATCTGGAACAATCCGCCTCTGATGCTGACCTAACGGAGCTGATTACACATTGCATTGTAAAATCTTAACGCCTTGAAATAGCTCACTTTCTTTCCATTTCATGAAGGCTGTCATATCTGATTTCACATCCAGATAACTGATTGTGTCATCTTATCTGCACGCAAGGGTGTTGTATGATGACGAGTTTGTGCCAATCTGTAAATTTATGCTTTGCTCTGTACACAACAGCAACTGTCACGCACACACTCACACATACGCAAACGCACATGCACAGACACAGACCTCAGGAACGAAGGCGCGCTTGTCTCTCTCCCATACAGGCAGCCACACCAGGGCGTCTCTCAGCTGTTTCACCTTCTGGTAGTTATCCAGCCATTTGACCTTTCCCTCTAAATCACCTAGACACAGAGAGGAGAGGTGACTGACTGTCCGGGGAATCACTTGAATCAAGAGCGACAAAAACAGTCCAAAAACAAACAACCACTGATTGGAACGTGCTCTAAAAACTTACATCCAGTTAGTGCCAAAGGAAATTACTACTGAGTTTTGTATAGGGATCAAAATGTAAAGTACTAAGAATTAATAAGAATTTCCTTGTGTCATGTACTTGGGTCACAGTCATATGAACTCTATTTTCAAATGACAACCTGATTTTACTGTATTATGTTGATGTTTTACTGTATAGTGGTGGTTGTCTCTCTGGTAAACATGGGCGTGACGGAATCGTGAGAGATAAGACTGCGTTCAGATTTTACAATAAATATCCCCCACGCCCATAGGACATTGGCCTGTTCATCTTTGCCATGGCTACAATATTCCCTTGTCACTCCACCTCCCTGTGCAGCTGAGTCATTGTCTGTCACACCCTTTTAATGGTTATGGGAAAGAAATATCTGTGAGCCCATGCTGGCTGGTTTTGTAAAGTTATTTGTTTAATACAAGAAACTGACATTGAGGTTGCTGTTGCATATTTCCCACAGCCTATCCATCTAGTTACAGAGTAAACCGCCACAACAGGTCTGCAGGCACAGGCATGCTGTGAAGAATAAACGGTCAGGACTCCTGGCTGCCGGCCAAGGCTCGCTGCCTGTTTGCTCTAGACGACATGAATGGTGTCCCCTTGCTCGTGTTGACAGAGATAACCTTGCTTATATTTGCTTAAAAATCCCCATTGCAAAGGAATAACACTGCACGATAAGTCTTAATATATTTATAAAGCACCTGCTGACAAAGAAACCCTCGGGTCCTGATCACCTGATGACATTACTGGGACTTCTGTCACTTGAAACAAAGACGAGCGTTACGCTTGTCATCAGCAGCTGACTAGATCTGTTTGTTTGTATTGCCCAAAGTCATAGAACTAGCTGAGCAACAACATGCTTATTCATGCATCAGTGAGCATATTGAGTTGATAAGGAAGTAATGAAACGTTCAGCACACATCAATGATTTTATGCCAGTGAGAGCATTTTCTGCAGCTACGCATTTAACAGCTAAATGGGAGTGACAGGTTGAAAGATATATGGAGAGTAACTGTGAGGTAGGAGATGCAGTGCTAAGTAGTTAAGTATTCCCTCCATGATGCAGGGTGAAGCGGTGCATGCTGCTCACATATGGAAGTGTCCACTCGCTCCGCTATCACTTGCAGGCTTCTGGTCTCTTCCTCCGACTGACATCTCTTCGCAATGTTCCTCAACAAGAGCGGGTATCGCGTTAACCTCTGCAGCGGAGCCACCAGCAGATCGCGCAGCTGCAGCCTCCGACACTGCTCATTCCTTTCGCACCACTGGGAGAATGACGGGGGGGGGGGGGGGGGGAGAGAAAGAGTGAGAGAGGCAATGAGAGACACAGAGAAAGAGACAGAGAGAGAGAGAGAGAGAGAGCAGCGAGAGGTTAAAGGATAAGAGGGTCAGAGAGAGAGACAGGGTGAGAGAAGACTTGTCAGAAGGAAAAAGAGCGAGGTCAGAGGGGAAAGGATGAAAGAGCTTTTGAGGGAGCTTGTTAGAACAGAGAGAAGGGGGGGAGGGGGAGTTGAGGGGGGACTACGTGAAGAAAAATGACATCCAAGACCAACCCCCCCCCCCCCCCCCCCCCACCCCCCCCCCCCCCCCACCCCCCTAAACAAAACAATAGAATTAAGAATGTGGATGACAGAGAAAGTTACACAAGAGAGAATCTGCCACATTCCAATCCTTGGCAATCCCCGGTGACAGTGAACAGGTCGTGGCTGTTTAGGCAGCAATGTCACTGTGTGTTCTCTCTCATACTTGGCCCTGCGCTGCCTGCCGCGTTGTCAAGGTACACGCCGTCCTCGCCGCCACTCACACACACACACACACACATTAGCTGCTTAGTGAGTCCCTCTTGTACCTTCACATACGATCCAAAGTCCTCTCTGGGTTTCAGGCTGTCCAGATACACGAGAGCCGTGGAGTAGTTGAGGCAGTATTTCTGCAGACAGTGGCATATGCTCTCACGGAAAGCCTGCCAACACATAGGAGGATTTTACAAACACTGGGATACAGACTGCTGGGTCACATCAGCCGCTCCGCTGCAGATAAACAGATCGTAAAAGGCCAGCAGAGGAGACCTTATGTCATGCCGAGTACACACAGTAAAAATGTGAAGGAAAGTGGGAAAAGTAACCTGTGTGTGTAAGACTTATTCTGCGTTTGAATTATGATGACAAATATCAGTCCCATGTTCTTCAGCACCTGTGAGCTGCTGAAACGGTTTCTTTTATTTTGTGAGGAAATTTAGCCTGGGAAATCCAAATTGTTTGAAATCAAAGAACAAAGCACCTCATTGAGATTGTTGTTCATAGCAAGATCATTTTTTTTCTAACATAAAAAATGTGCCATTAATTTATGTGAGATCATTATAAGCCTAAAGTGAGGTCTTATAATGTGAGAGGAGTTGTGGGCTCAATCTCTTGCCACCTCATCCAGTCAAGGCCAAAGATTATTTTCAAAGTTACATGTCTTTTTCTCATGACTCATATCTGGATGAACCTGGACAGGCTCCTGTAGTTTGAGATGGGAAAAGACATAAACCTGACAACAAAGACTAGTGACATACAATGAGAGTTTGCAGTCTTAAGTGTGCAGAAAAAATGCAGACAAAAAAAACCAGAACACACAATATAATTACATTTCATGTACAAATTCATGTATCGGACTGTGGCATTCCACTAATATCCACTATAGCTTACATCATGCAGCCTGCTTTACCATCTATAGTCAGTGTAGATGCATTAACACAAGGATGCTCACATCCTATCCAGTGTGAACAAAAATGTGTAATAAGATTTTAATTCTATGATCATATGACAATCTCTGATTATGTTAAGAGGCTACATAACTGCGCCCGGTGGATCCAGACTTTGAATGTGTGATCCGTGCTCTTTGTCTTATCTTATCACATAGTGTGCACACCTCTCCAGCAGCATTCCCATACATTTTGAAAATTTCGCCTTTTAGTGTGAAATTAGCTCCCTTTGCCTCAGTCTTCTAATCAGTGGAGAGCTTTAAAAAATAAACAAATGTATCTTTTCTTCATTGCAATCCCACACCACAGCGCACGTGTAGAGCGGAGGCAGAGTCACTGTGTGTTTGTGTTTCATGTGTCCATGTGTGAGTCAGACTTGCCCTGCTCAGCAGCTCCAGCAGGGTGGGCCCCCCACCCTCTACAGGAATCTCCAAAGTGTCCTTGATGACACGTAGGAGGTTGTTCAGGAAGCCAAAGCTCACCTGCAGCAGAAAACGTAAAGTGTCAAGTGACACCACCAACTCTTTCACACTCACATTCCTCAGCCATGTTACTTTCAGTTTGTTAACGACTGTAGATGGCATAAAAGAGCGGAGTCCAGAAAAGACAGGTGTACTGTTTCACGTGAAGTCAAGCTATAGTTGCTGCATAGTGACAGACAAGACATTTGTTATTGTATTGTTATAATAATATTACCACTACAAAGTGTGTCATTTCTACTCTGCTGAGTGACCTTGCCAGCAGTGCAAATCTTCCATATATGATTGATTTGTTCCTTCCTTATTTTGCAGCAGCAGCAGCAACAACGATAATACTACTACTACTACTACTACTACTGATAATAATAATACAAAAGTAAACATCTCATCCCCCACAAATGATGTAGTCCTCCTCTGGGTCTATCAGTAAGAAATGTCACCTTGTTTTCCCTTATAATTGTATTGCAGTGTCATTTTGAAAATACAGTGGTGAGATGCATCATATCCCAAAGTTTAATCAAAATTTGATCAGCGGTGTCTGAGATATATTGCATGTGATGGATGGACAAATGAAGAAACAAGCTGGAGACTAAAACTGTATTCATATAGTACATGCAGGATTAGTCATGGTGCTTATCAGATAAAAAAGAGTTTTGCATTGGGGTTTATATGGGTCTGTTTTGCATCAGTTCTCACCAGGCAAAGCTCATTGAGGTTAGCAAACAGCCTCCAGGAGTCCACATCAGTCAGGCAGTTCCTCATCTGCAGATTAGTGAGCGTGGCCAAAAACACCTGAATGCCACAAAGAAGTCACACAGAGAAAAGAGTTATCTGTGGTGCTAGCATTAAGCATTCTAATCCACTACTGTACCGAATGGAAAGCGAAAAGAGACTTTTACAGGTGCCTTTTATCCGACAATTCAATGACGGGATGAACAGCACAAAGCAGCAGGTGTTGGGTTGCATTTGGGTTGGCCTAGCTATGTGTGGTCCTGTCTTTGTGTGTGTGTGTGTGTGTGTGTGTGTGTGTGTGTGTGTGTGTGTATGCATCTGTGTGCATTAGGAGGCTTTATAGAGTTAGTTACCTCCTTGAGAACCATGAGTTGATCCAGGAAGTAAACACACTCGCTGGTGAAGAGCTCCCAGATGGTCTCTTGTGTCTTGAAGCCCTGGGGGTCGGAGTCAGCCCTCAGCTGGGAGGACTGGTCTCGCAGGAACTCTGCCAGAGAGCAGTCCTGGGGACAGACACACACATTACTGGATTGGCAAGATGGCAAACAATTGAGAGAAGACACAAAAAGACAAAAAAGAACATCCTCTTTACACTTTGTGTTTGCTGGATGCAGATAATTGTATATCCTATAAATGTAAAGGTCCTACCACCATCCTGATGCACCTATGTGGTTGTTTAAGTGTTTATTTATGTGAGTGTTTATGGTTGGCCTCAGTTGTTACTGCCTAGAAAGTCTTGTTCTTACACAACTGGCAGCATTTAAATGTGCCAGCAGCTTTCCTGTTCCTCTCGTTTTGTAATTCCTGAGTCATTTGCTAACCATTCAGTTATGTTTAGATTGGAAATCAGGATAATTTTGTTGTCCATACTTTGGTTATGTTTGGATTAGAAGCTACAGTGCAATCCAAATAGTGCAACCATCATAATTTACATAACAAACAGCATGTATGCTTAAGGGCCTTTTCAGTCGTCAGTGTTCATTTCCCACCTTATGCTTCTGAAAGTCTGTGATTCTCCAGTCTTGAATCTGTGCTGTTGAGAGATATTTCTCAATATCTGATGCTGTGCATGTCAGCGTCTTCCCTTTAGTCTGAGCAGGGGGGAGAAGACACATTTTAGACAGGTTTTGGAAAAGGCCTTCCAGGTATGGCTGTGTGTTGGTCTAGGGAAAGTGAATCCATGTGTGAGTCATGTATTTGTGATTCTATTCAAACATTTGTCCATCTAACAGTCTAGCACGCTCAAAAACTAAATAAACAAGTTTGGCATTCCAAATGTTGACTAATTACAAAACCTGCAAGGGCCGAAAGGGAAAAGAGGAACCACATTAATCTGCTTTGAGAAGTGGGTCAGAGAACAATGTCCAAACCAACTGGCCTGCCCACTGCTAAGACAAAGTATTCCAAAACAAACCTCAAACACACGGGTGGCAGCCCGAACCACACAACAGTTACAAACAAACAAATAACACACCTACCGTACTACGTCTCAGAAAAGGCCACTTTGACTTCTTAGTATCTGTTAAAATCATAAGCAGAACATATTGATTAATCGACAAAGGCTCAAGTGAGAAAGTCTGCTGTAGAACAGATGGATTAGAAACAAACAAACAAAACAGTGTGTTGGAGTCTGGTGGACTCAAGGACAACTTACAGAAAGTGTAAGCTATTTCGTCATTTAAGCTTCTGAAAATCGGACTGGTTAAATTACACACAAAATAACAAAAAAAAATGTGTGCGCTACTTTTTGCCCTTTGAACATTGGACTGTGGAATTACATATTTTTGGCTTAGCACCACCAACTAAGAAATATTGGGAAGGCTCATCCTTCCAGGCATCAAGATACATGAGACTAAATACACTGGCTAAAGAATAATTGTATGCTGCTCAAATCAGTGACTCAGTTTCTAGAATGAAAATGATACCATGAAAATGTATCATATGAATAACAGTTTTACCAGAGAAGTTGGAACCGTTCAATACGTCAGCGGCTCCATTGGATACGAACAGGTCTCCTGGTGAAACATCCAATCCAGGAAGGCTGACAACCACAGAGCTCCGCCTCCTTTCCTGAAGCCTGCGGTCACAGAGGAAGAGCAGCTAAAGTGTTAACAGAGTCTTCCTCTTAAATCGTGGTTGGTTGCCAAGTGTTGTAAGATTCACACTACAGCAGCAGCACTGTTTCACAGTGTGGAAACAGACTAATTTCTGGAGAAATATCAGAGATGTGCACTTTTAAGACACGATTAAGATTCCAAAACATGACTTGAAACATCTAGTGTAAATACTTTTACTTCAAGACAAAACAGGAAATGACAGAATTCCTTTTACATGGTTGAAATACCATCTGCATTGTGCAAGCAATTGGCGATTAACACGAATAGCAGAAATTCTAAAGGATAAGTGTAATGTGTCTGGCTTAAGTGTGGATAGATGCTGATTAATGAATCACCCATTTGTCTGGTAGGAGGCAAGCTGTCAGTGTGTGCCGTCAGTGTGTGCCAGTTATAATCCTCCTGGTCTCCTTTCAGTTTCCAAGGCATGGCCAGGCTTAAGACCGGAAAAACACAGGTCTGCCTTTTAGCCTCGAGCAAAGCTCAAACAGTCACTACTCTCAAGTGTTTTGACTTGTCTCCTTGTGTTGTTGTTGACGGATTACTGTTCAAAGTAAAGTGCACATGAACATCTGTTGAAATTACAAATCAAGGAAACTGAGAAATGTAATCCAATTATGAAATGGAGTTGTTCCTGTTGTCCTGATATAAAATAAAATATCTTGATAGGGTATGGACTAATGAATGATGATGTTTCTTTTAAGAAGAAAAAAGATCACAACAAATCATATTTGAATGACCACTGTTTGAGTTCAACAATCAGTCCAATAGTGCTAAAGCTAAAAAGAGTCTTTTAAGTCTTTAGCACAAATAGAGTCAGCAGAAATTAGGTGAACGGCAACCAGACAGGCTGGTTTTGCTCTCAGCACTGACACTGATCGACTACTGTTCTGTGACCAGACCGAATACTTTCACTTCTAAATTTTTGAGGGAAGGAGCTCAGCGTGGCACTACATAGTAACAGAGAAAAGAGTCTCTAATAATGCAGGATTTTGCAGTGATGCAAAATCTGAAGAAACAGCATTGTTGTGAAGTGATGAAACTCAATTCACACCAATGATGCATTTTAACTGCAATGCATCAGGGTAGAGCAACAAACTTCCTGTCTGTTTGGTAAAGGTTATCAGGACCTGATCAGGCCATAAGGAAGCCTGGCTGAGAGACGAGGGCTAATGTCCCTGTTTATGATAACAATATAACAAACTGGAGCAGAAGTACAAGCAAGGGGAAGAACGGCTGTTCATTATGTTTCTGTCTACTATTATGTGTCAAAACTGTGGTTAGACTGAATGAGACGACTTTCTTCCTCTTACAGCTCTACAACAGCAGATAATGGCTCAACTGGATACTGGAGCTACATCTCTAATGTTCTGCTTATGCAATCTGCTCACATTATGTAAACCAACAGTAAATTGACTAACTTGCACTTACAAACCGCATGGCTGGAGGGCCAACGTGTACAACTGAAGGGTACACAAGTCTAGAGTTGAGCAGGGGTAACCCAGTACCTTTTTAACCAGGACACTTTTGTTGGACTCTGAATGTACCAACTGTTCTTTTCTCTCACTGCGAAGGCTGTGTTCCTTCTGGTAAACTGATACAACTCTCCCAGATCAATGTATAGGCAGGCAGCCACAAGCAGTGCTGAATCAACAGTAAAACAGACAATACTCAGCAGCACCTGAGCACTGTGGAGGATAGGTGGCTAATGGAACAGTAAGAAAGGCTCGAGGAGCTCCCCTAACCAGGCCGAGGCTTACTTGCAGTTCATTCCCTCGCATCCTCACAATGACATCCTGTTAGACTCAGGATGCTTTCTACGTGTCAGCCCCTCTGCCACGGAGCGCTTGTAAAAATGGTTGCTTTGTTCCCACACAACAAGAGAAATAATGATGCCCAAACACAAAACTGTCCCAACCAATGGCTTGCAAGGCCTGGTCACTGTAAGGAGCACAGTGTCAGGGTGTAATTACAGGGACAATAGCTGCCTAATTATCCAGTGAGGGGAAGAGCCCAGCAGCCCATTAGGAGGGGTGTGTGTGGCAGTAAGGGAAAACAGCCTTAATGAGGGTTTGTCTAGCCCATACATAACCATGGGACTCTCATAACTCAACCCACCCAGCTTATGCTCCATTAACAAAGAGGCAGCACAATGAATGCACAATGGGGCTCCCTAAACTCAAGGTCCAATCATCCTCACTCACAAGTGTCCATCAAGCACAGGCAAGGCCCTCTCGAGGCTAACTGACGATGTTTCAGTTCAAACCAATTTTTGCGTTAATGAAGCAATATGACACATTAGATGTTGTGAAACAGCAAAGAGCAATGGTTCATCATCCAAATTAGAGCTGGCTCAGGAGGATGAGGAAAAAAAAACATATTCAGGGTGTAGTGCAGTTTAGACCTTATCGGTTACAGGACAAATTTTACAGCACTCCTGATATGCAAAAATGTTCTCTCATGACATGGCAACTGAAAGCCAAGCCCTGCTATTTTTGGCCATGCCAAGGTGGCACACAGACAGTATGCAAAACACTCAAAGGCACACCTACCTATTATGACAATGCTCCTTCACCTGCAAAATGGAGAAGAAAATGCTGCATCAGTCGCTGGGAAAATGTTACACATTTCACTGCTTATCATTAACAAATACTACAGTAGATGCACTGAGATAGCTAACTTCTTCAATACTTCCTTGGAAATGAGATAGTGCTAAATAAGTTTCAGCATAAATTAAAACAAGTTGCTGGTCAGTTTATTTCCCACACTGAAAAGGCCTCTTATAACGCTCTTTAATTGGAAAAGCTATAAATTATACTTTTTGCATAGTCTTACTGTACACTCAGCACTGCATGAAGGGTGCACAGACCTCCTACCGCTACCAACACCACTATATCACTTTCAAAGACATTCAGACTTGAATCAGTGTTTTAAGTGGTCGCTTGGATTCAAAAGCCTCTGATATCTGAGGAGAATGTCGGGACTCTATTGAGAATGTGCTCGGTTGAATACCATGAGCTGATGAATAGATCTCCCCATTATCTTTTTCCATCGCTCACTGACCCCTCCATTATTGGGTGACTGCTGACTGCAGTGAATAGGGGCCCAAGGAGGGCACTTCCCAGGGCTCTCCAGGCTGTGGGTTTGGTCAGAGCTGTCAGTGCATGTAACTGCTGATTCATTTGCTGTCAAAAGCTTGCATTGTGAATGCCCACCACAGGAGGCAAGGTAGAATGAGGGAGAGAAGGAAGGAATGTGGAACTATTGACCATTTAATTTATAGGGTTTTGATAAAAAACCCATGTCACACTACCGCACATGACAGATATCTCATGTGGTTGATAGTGGTAAGAGGCTTAGGTAGCGACTAGGGAATCGAGTCAAATTCTGCCCTGCTATTGCCTTCATGCTTCAAGTTATTCAGTCATGCCTCAATTAAAATAACCCTTTGAAATACAAGTAAAAGCTCACCTCACTATCAGGAAATTCAAAATCTTTACTAACAGTATGATGTGCGCTCTGAGGTTCTTGTCTTACACAGGTGACACCGTTGTCAAAAGTCTTTGATCTATATGATCTGGTTCTCTGCTGGCCTGAGGATGAATTGGGCTGCTTATCACGATAGATCTCTCCATCAGAGAGGGGGCTTGCCGCAAGTGGAGACTTGAGTCTGTGTCCTGGGGATAAGGGACCGACGGGGCAAGGTTCCTCCTGTGTGCTCTCCATCCTGACAGGGTCCCGGGAATCCATCTGATGCGGGCGCCGGGTGCTCCTCATCCTTCTTAAGGTGGGAGACGTGGAGATGCGGCCAGGCGCCTGGCGGTCAAACTGAAACAAAGGTGCCACCAAGCTGTCAGCATCCACCAGAGATGTATGTCTCAGCTTGGAGTGTGTCCGTGCCAGATCTATGTGCATTATGACTGGGTTGCTGGTCTGCGTCTGCTTGTTCTCAGAGGGCCCGCAGTCCGTTTGTGTCTGTGCATTCGCCACACCTGTGGTGACATCTTCATTTTCTAGCCATTCAATGTAACTCCAGTCCAGGTTCTTTTCAACGTCTTGGTCTTTATCCTTTAGAATAACTTGTTTCAGTGTAGACATTTTGCCCTCAAAGGCATTATAGTGTAGAAAAGATCAGAAAACGTGTGGTCTAATGATCCGGTTTCTTTGCCCCAGTTGAGTTGAGGTCAGATGATAATCCTGCTGCATTCCAACAGTTTTCACACCATTCACCTCTCAGGTTTCTGGGGAAAAAAAGTAGAATATGTATCAATACCCACAGGCAAAAAAAAAAGCAGGTTGGGTGCTCACTGGTGTCCTAATCTTCTAATCTTCTAATAGGGGATTTGATCAGACTTTAGATCACGTTTTGAGACATAGTTGGTAGTAAAATAACTTGTTGTGGGTGTAGTTCCGTTTATATTAAAATATCTGCGTGGGGAAGAGAGGTTGGCAAATCAACAGTTAAGATTTTTTCATTTAAAAAAACAAAGGAACAATGATGCTACAGTGCACACTGCATATTACAGAGTAACCATAGTTTGTCAACAGTCTTGACAGTATGGTGTGGGAAACAAAGAACCAAAAGCAGAGTACGAGACCATGATGCACCTGATTCAAGTTCCTCTGTCTCAGTGAGTCTACTGTTGTCGGGCCCTATGTTTGTATACTTAACTTGCCATATATACTATCCTGAAACGACTATCGCCGTGTAACAACAAATACAAGTTAATTGTAGCCTATTGTTTATGCAAAGCCGCGCGAGCTGCTGTACTCCCCACACCCACGAGGTAGTAAAGGTGAAAGGAAGAAAACAATATCCTTAACTTTCCAGGCTAACTTAAACCCAAGCACAGATATCACATGTCTGAAAATAGAAACCAGACGAGTTTGAAATGAGTTAATTAAATGTAAGACGTTTCTGTTTACTTACAGCACATCTTGGGCTTAGCGACGACTGGTAGAGCGTGACCGCGGCTGGCTGGGAGAGTGCTGGTGGTGTTGAAGGCGAACGGAGCGGGGACAAAGCTCAAAGAGATTTGGGGAACAAATCTCGGACGGACGTGACTATTCCGCAGTCTAGTGGTCTAATAACAAACCATAAGAGCGAAGGCTGCAACTGGTCGCCAAGCAGATCTGTCGGGTGTGGAGTGAATGTGGGATTGAAGCCTTTCATTGCTTGTCCGGGGCTGGGTTGAAAGGTGCGCCTGGGAACATCAGTAACGCCAGGTTTAGTGTCAGTGTCTCTCTCTTTCTCTCTCTCTCTCTCTCTTTCTCTCTCTCTCTCTCTCTCTCTCTCTCTCTCTCTCTCTCTCTCTCTCTCTCTCTCTCTCTCTCTCTCTCCCCCCCCCTGCACTAGTACACACACACACACAACAAAACACTGCATGGCCAACACAAGCACACAAGCAAGAAAAATTATTGTAAGAACTATTTGACTAGTAATCCTACAATAAATGTAGAAGGACGCTGTACAAGTATCACAGTAAAACTATAAACTATATGTAATAAAGAGTATTGTAGGAATATGACATTGATACCATAGGAGATAAAGTAGGCTACCATGAAATACAATAGGGTCACTATAAACTAACAAATAACTACCACAAAGACCCTATAAGAATATTATAGGAATATTACAGTGAAATCATAGGAGATAAAAATACCATAAAATACAATGAGGTAACTAAAAACACACTATAAGTTCCTATTTTTGTTAGAGATAGTGCATTTTATCAAAATGACTGTATTGTCCACGTCAAAGATGTAAATATTTCGCCTCCAGATATGCATATAGCAGCTTGTTAAAAAAATGTTAGTTATACAGCAAAACAAGTCAGCAGCAGGCTATGATGTAGGCAGCCAAAACTATAATCACCAGTTTACCTGTAATATTCCTAGAGTCATTTACAGTGTTTTGTAGTAGGCTACTCAGTAATGGGTTTACAGTTCCCTTATTGTACTTAATACTAGGCCTAATTTTATCTCCTGTGGTATCACTGCAATATTCATCTAGGGTATTACATATACTTCATAGTTTGCTGTGATATTTGTATAGTGTTCCTCTAAAACTAATTGTAGTTTTCAGTATTCATTAGGCTAGTGAGTTTACAGTTACCTTATGTAGCCTACTTACTTAATAGTATTTTTTTTATCTCCCATGGTATCACTGTAATATTCCTACATTATATTATATATAGTTTATAGTTGGTGTGACATTATTATTCCTCTATAGTGTTAAATATTTATCATTTTTGCCAGGGGTTAGGCCATACAGTTAGGTGTGTGTCCCTGCTGTCTGCCTCTCACCTGCAGACTGTGTGTATGGCCTAGAGAACCAGTCGCTGGCACCAGTAGCCTGGTTGTGAAATGACCTGGGCGGCTGGGGCAGTTGTTTATAGTCCACACACAGGCCCAGACAGCAGGGCAGCTGAATCACCTGTAGCTTCAGTCAGCTGAACACTAGATGGCGATAAAGGTCAGACAATGGGATTGTCTGTGCTGCAAGCTGCGACATTGCAGCTGAGCCTGCAGACTTTGAGGCTTGTCCTCTGATGGCCCCTGGTGTCTGTGCAAGGGTATTACATTATAATGGCCACCATCATCATCATCATCTTCCTCCTCCTCTTCATTATTATCATCTGTTTCAATTCTTCATTGCAGGTAATTTTATCCAGCTGCCATTGTTTTAAGTTTTACTAATAATTAGTGGGAACAGACACTCTTTAGGATTAGCTTTGTCTACATCTCACAATGCCTTATTTCAGATGTTTTCACAATGAATGTCACAGCTGTGTTCATCATCATTATCATCATCATCGTCATTGCTGCCACTGTCGTCATCATCAAACACACAAAGGCACTTAGCATCTTTTGTGGTTCTAAACTTTAACATCTATTTAGTCAACATCACTACCACCATCATTAGTATATCATCATCATCATCATCATCATCATCATCATCATCATCATCATCATTCCTGACATCCCTTTTGACCGGAAGCCCCTGATCTGCAATGATATGAAAGAAGTGGAATGTGGACTAGAATGACTTGTTGCAATAATGTGATGGCATGCAGTTATTTAGTTACTATGAGACACTGGAGAACATTATTCCTCTCTCTCTCTCTCTCTCTCTCTCTCTCTCTCTCTCTCTCTCTCTCTCTCTCTCTCTCTCTCTCTCACTCACACACACACAGACACACACACACACACACACACACACACACACAGAGAAAGAAACAAAGAGCGAATGAGTTCAGCAGTGTTCCAGGACGTTACAATCCTTTTCCTGAGACCCAAATTTAATAAAACTGTAGTTTTTTGTTCAATAAGTCACTTTATGCTCAGAAACCCCCCCCACACACATTCCCTCAACTCTCCTCTCCAACCACACCAATAACAGTCAGAAACACAATACTTCTGCCATAGCAATAGCAATAGTCTCCAGTCAAAGCATTGCAAGCTACACCAGTAAATACACGTAATATGACTATTTAGATTGTATTGTGTGTGTGTGTGTGTGAGAGAGGAGAGATAAAGAGAGAGCGAGAGTGGATGAGTTCAGCAGTGTTTTGGGACCATACAATCCTCTGCCTGAGACCCAAATTTAGTAAAAATGTTATCACAGTGCACTGAGCAAATAACGTCAGCTGTCTACTTCTGCCATATATCAATAGCAATAGTCCCCAGTCAAAGCATTGCAATCTACATCAGCAAATGACTTTTTAGATTGTATGTATAGCCACTCTCTCTAATAATAATAGCCTATAATGTCTGTGCTTCAGAAGTGCAAACTCATTTGCACTGTGGGGAATGTGTGAATGCTCTAAGTAAAGTTGACACAGACAGCAGCAGAGTTTACATTGGTCAGCAGTGAGCTTCTAAAGGCACATGGTTGTTTTCATCCTCTTGTTAAAATCATAAGACATTTGCTTCCCTCTCTTATCCAATGTGCACAGAAAAATGTCTGGAGCTCCTTCAGATGAAAAAACCTGTCACAGCTGTGAGAGATGCCAAACTGTATCGAGAAGCAACAAGCATGGCTGGCCTGCAACAACATTCAAACTTATAGGACTTCATCTATTTGATTCTGTATTTGACTCATCTAATGTTCACACTTTGAACTATTTTGTACCTTTGGCCTGAATATAGGTCATGTTTTTAAAATAGCATACCAAACTATCACTGAAGCGATTCTCTTCACTTTCAATAGACTACTACAGCAGCCGGCAGCTATCACTGACAAGCTTACATAGTTAATTTTATCAAATTATTTTATAATGTAGATTAGGCATAATACATAATACAGACAGTCATATCCACTATACAGTAACAAAGGGACTTAATTATTGTGTATCTGTGTTCGTAGTAGGCTACTAAGTATGTTTCTAGCGACCTTATTGTACTTTATGGTATTTTTTTTATCTATTAGTATCACTATAATATTCCTATAGTGACTTATAGAATGTCTGTGGTACTCAATAGTGAGTTTAGAGTGGCCTTATCATACTCATTCCTATGGTATCACTATAATATTTCCATAATATTTCTATAGGGCCTCCTACAGAGATAGTTTTTGCTGTGATATTTGTATAGTATCTTATAAAATGTATTACTGAAGGATACTATAGTTACTGTTCGTAAGGGGCTGCTCTGAATACAAACAAAAACATGTCATTGAACGGAATTTGCTCACAACCCTGACAGCAGCAGTCTCCTCCCACTGAAGTGGATGTGAAGAGGAGCAATCTGATCTGACATACAGGAAGAAGTTGAATAAGTGTAAAACAGCGCTTTTTAGAAAAAACGCCAGCAGTTTTGCACTTTCGCTTTTTTCGTAATCGATTTGTTGAGATGTAGATGTGTCGCCGGTTGGTGCATCTACTGGTTTTTACAGAGTTGGAAGAATGAAAGTGAATCTGAGGATTACTGCCAAACTAGAGACGCTGTAACGTGTGGAGTACTTCGTCAGAGAAACACCAGTCGTTTAAATGGGAAATCAGGAAGATTCCTAAATGAACTTTGAGTAAAATGTCAGAGCACAGATCCAGTTTTCTTCACAATGGAGACATTGTGTCTCTGTACGCGGAAGGCTCGGTGAATGGCTTCATCAGTACTTTGGGGTATGTTCCTCCTATCTGCTTCACTACTAATTGGGGTGTTCAGTTGGATCGATCTTTTGATATACCTTATCAGTTTCACTTTACTTCTCTGACAGGCGAAAACTGCCACTCTCGTCCACTATAAGCCTATGTAACGTGGATGGCACTGTAGACAGAAGAAGTCAAAACTTAATTTGCGACTTCTGATCAAGGCCTGGCAGCGCGCAAACTGGTGCTTCTTAGGAAATGCATCACGTTTACGCAAATATAGCAGGAATGCAAAGCAGTGCCTGTTACCCAGATAGACACTTGGCCTTCCGTGAAAATAAGTCTAATGCAGCGGTACCCAAAGTGGGGTCCGGGGACTCCCAGGGGGCTTCGAGGAGGTTCTAGGGGGTCCAGGCATAATGACGAACAATTAAATGTCACCATTATTTCATTCATCTGAAGTTAGGACAGTGAAACAGTGATAGGGGGGTCCAGTGCATGTCACTTGTAGCGTCAGTCACCATGGGTTGCATAGAGTGCAGATAACCCAGAATATCTGCTGCTATGAATATTATGTTTTCATGATAGGCCATCAGTGTCAAAATCACTATAACATTCCTACAGAGATTTAGAGTGTATCTGTGGTACTTCATAGTGAGTTTATAGTGACTTTTTCTCCTATGATTTCACTATAATCCTGTAGGGACTTACAGTATTTATTCAAGCATTAATATAGGCCTAGTTCTTTTTCATAAAGGAATAAACCTTTCCTACAGTGGGGATGTTGCACACACTTCCATTTCACTGTCCATTTCACATGTCCTTGTGATCTTGCCTCCATATTGGGTAATTTGTTTAAAGTTGCGATGACGACTGAGTCATATTTTGAGTTGGCAAAGTGGTGATTAGGAACTCAAAATCTAAAGCTCCCTGTCAAATCTAATCACTGGGCCAGTCACTAAAAGTTATCAAGTAATCTGAGTTATTTTAAATTGGGTTATAGTTCATACAATGAGCCTAGTTTTCAGTTGAACCTCATGGTAAGGTTGAATGTGGGTTGCAGTGGAAATTGCTTGTCACGGTGTCATTACCCACACAGCAATGCAAAATAACACTAGCAGTTTGTCTGGTTACAGTTCCTCCAGAAAAGAAGTGTTTTGTGGCCTCAGTGCAAGGTGGAATGTCTCAGTGGTTCCGGGTGCACTCCGGCCCGTAGGCCTCCACAACAGGCGTGAAAAGATAGACTTGTCCTGTGGAATGAGTCTGCCCCACCCACCTCCTCCCTCTCTTTCTCTCTCTCTCTCTTTCCTTTTTCTGCCTTAAATTCCTCTTTCAAACAGCCACTAAGCAAAATAACCAGCCTCATTCCTGAAAACGTCATTCTGCATGATAGTCGGCACATTCTGATGTTAATTCATCAGAATAATCAAACGTATTTGAGCAAATGGCTGCTGAAGTGTATTTACACCTATACACAGTAATGTTCACTGATTCACAATATGTGGAAGTGAGGGGATGAACCCGATCTACTTCATTTTACTGAAAAGTTCCCATAACTGCACAAGGCCGATGCAAATGTGAGCAGCTGACTGTGGCCATAAATTTGAGAATGCAAAGTGCATCGTGGCAAAGGCTCACGGCTCTGTTGTTGCGAAGCAAAGCCGTGAAGTTCTTATCAGTGATTCATTAACTGGTGTAGTTTATCAAGGGCTGTGGTGTGCCAGACCCCACCAAGGCCCACAGAGAGCAGTGATATCTAAAGCAAAGAGCCTGGAGGAACCTCCCTCAGCCAGAGCCTTAACCCTGTAAGCACAATATAACCTCGGTTCCATAGGACTATGACTGTGTTTGTTCAGGATAATATTAATTCTCTGAGTTCCTCACACACCTTGCATTGCAAACACACCAAGTTCCCTTTAAGGTCATTTGGCCGATCCAGATCCCTTAGTCCCTATGGCCTCTTGCCTATCTTGCCTTCCACATTCCTACAGTATCAGAAAGGCGTGACATTTTTGACTGTTTTATAATTATGTATCGATTTAAGGTGTTTGTATATGAATATTATCCCCCTTTTTTCTTTGTTTTTCTTCCATAAAAAAATAAATGATAGGATGAGTTTGATGAGGAAGTATATTACTCCATTAAATTATAGTGCTGCTTTGTCATCAACAGGTTGAGACATGCAGTAACAGACATCAGTTACGTAAAATCCTCCACGCATGTTCATTTTTATTAGAGACCAGTCATTCTTCTTCTGTTGGCACAGAAGACATATATCAGTAGAAATTCAGTGCGTCAGACATGCTGCTATATTTAGACCCCTGTTATGTCACAAATTACATACTGTATTTTTTTTCCTGCATTGTTGTCACAGTCAGCCCAACACAACTAATGGATCTATTATTAGCTTGTCTATATCCTGCCCAGTAGATTTGCTGTTGGTTCATGTTTAACTAAGTTAAGTCTTGGACACGCTGTCAGACCTGCAAAGCCCCTCTGTTTGAACTGAACGGGACTATCAGGGGACTTAAGGTTACTTATTTATGAGCTGAAGGGACTTCTCCAGAGAGCCTTCCTGTTTGGCCATTTAGCACTTGATAAAACTTCCTATTGGACTCTATTGTTTCTCATTTAGATGGGACTTTGATAGAGAGTCTGAGGAAATGATATACAGCCAGTGGTCTGAGACAGATCGAGTGCCATGACACAAATAGGAAACGGCTCGGCTCGCTTCAGCAAGACTGCCAGCTTTGTATGAATTGGAGGAATTGTCCATCGCATAGTGTTTCTTCTTAGTGGACTGGATGAATGGATATGCTTGTGCACCTCCGCCTTTAACTTTGGTGTAATCTGATAGAACGGGATAATGTGGAGTCTGTTGTATAGAAGTTCATAATTGTTGTTGTACAGTGTATTTCTCCGGGCTGCATGGCGGGAAGCACCAAGTTCTGAAATATGACATGATCTATATCTAGATCAGTGTTTCGAGCTTACCGAACTAAACCAGCAAGAGGTAACATGGCGTGCGACAGCTGGATAAAGCCGTGGGACCAGACTTTTTAGAGGAAATGATAAGGCGTTTGGTTTTAGGTCAAGGACATGGAGTTGGGTTGGATGCAGTACAACGATATTCTGTGTAAGCAATCAGCGATGACTGTAAGACTGTAGCAAACTACAAATACTGCAAGTTCTTAACAACACAAGAGAAGATGCCACAAACTATTTGGTTGTAGGTCAAGGACATGGAGTTGGGTTGGTATTAAGCAGCCAGTGATGACTGTGAGGCTGTAACAAACTACAAATACTGCAAGTCCTAAACAAAGAAAAGAAAAAAGAAAACTAAAAAAAGAAGATGCCACAAACTTTTTGATCATTCCCCTTACATATAGCAAGAAAAAAATCCATGTTATCAGTTATTACACGTTTTTGCATCTGTCCCGCTGGTATAAGCTGTGATGTGACAGACATATACAGGCTGTGTTTTCAAATGGTCTTTTACAATGGGAGAAAATGGGGAGAAAAGCATTTACTAAATCTCCAGATGAAAACAGCAGCTCTTTTTGAAACATTAATACAGTCCTGTCAGTTCCTGCGAACCAAAGCATTGACTGAATTATCTGTCATCAGTTTCATGGCTGTAATTGTATGGCAGTCTAATGTGTGGATTTCTAATGTGTGAATTTCATTCTTGCTCTGGTCTGTAAAATACTTAGTAAACTGGCAAAAAAGCCTGGGTTGTGGAAAACAAGGCGGTTATTAACTAGATGACAACCCATCAGAATGCCCTCTAATCAACCCGGCACAGAAACCACATGGTTTCCTGTAGTGGCAGTAGCCCACTGCAGCCCAACCGAAGCTACCTACACTCCTCTGAGATCCTCAGTCGTCTGAATACACCATTATGATGATTGCAACTCATTGTGCTTCATTTTATGTTGCGTAAGCCATGTTGACACCTAGTTTCATTCAGTACCAATCTGCTTTAACACCTTTTACCCATTTGCACACTCTGCACAATGCACCAGCCACAGAAACACGGGTAGCGTATTTAACTATCTGTTGATTTAAACCACAAGACTGAGCAGATCTCCCCCTGCTGGGCTGGAAAGCAGAGATCAAAGCGGGGTTAAATTAGATGAGCTTGGTCCAGAGCAGTTCAGAGCATCGTTCCAGATATCGGGACCTGTAAGGAGATGGATATGATGTAGAACACGGTCGTCACTCTGCCTGTTTTGCCAGCTGAGCTGTAGTTCATCTCACTGGTTGCTGGTCAACCAAAGAGTAAGCTGGGTTTTGAATGGTGTATTCAAATGCTCGGTTTTAATGGTCGTCAAGAGGCTCTGCTTGCGTTTATTTGCATTTGTCCATGGAATCAGCAATACCACAATTAGACTAGAGTTTGTGCCATGCAAATCTTCACTTTAAAGCAAGTGTTTGCTAATATACTATTACAGTTGTAATTGCAGGACAATTACAGTATATGTGCACAAAGATTAAACTAAGCTGCAACAAAATGCACCCAATTAATAGTATGTTAATTGTTATTATTTTGTTGTCTTCTGTGCAGGCTTGTGGATGACAGGTGTGTGGTCCAGCCTGATGCTGGAGACCTGGCCAACCCACCCAAAAAGTTCAGAGGTTCGTGGGCTAGTGGTAGTCACACTAGTTCGAGGTTACACACACACACACACACACACACACACACACACACACACACACACATAAGCACACAAACACGCTTTTTTTTTTTCAAACTCCCAAGGCTGGCCAGATAATTTGTGCCCTATGTTGTTTTAACCGCGCAGAGTGGTTTTAGAATACCTTTTATGTGTTTAAGTGACTCTACAAGCCCATTGTGGGTAAATAAGCATTAACCTCAAATATGCCGTTTTACCACATTAAGACTCTTGAGTGGCACTTGAACCGACACCCAGAAAATGACTTCTATTGGCCGGAATGCTTCTCTACTTCTCCAGATTGCCTGTTCAAGGTGTGTCCCATGAACAGATATTCGGCCCAGAAGCAGTTCTGGAAGGCAAAGCAGGGAAAACAAGGAAATAACAACACACAGGGAGACCTGTTCAAGAAGTTACAGGTAGGACTTGTATCACCAGTGATTACTCCTAATGTATTATTCAGTTGCATCTCAAAGACTTGCAAATCTCTTGTTTACTTCCCAGCATGCAGCAGAACTGGAGCAGAAGCAGAATGAGTCAGAGAACAAGAAGCTCCTTGGAGAAGTGGTCAAATACAGTAATGTCATCCAGGTACAGCCCATCTCTTTAGCAAACAACTCGTGCCGTCAGTTTGTTTTGAGTCCTTGTTTTTGTTTTCATGTGTTTACCAAGGTTGTATTACTGTCCTCCCATGCCTGACATTGCCCAACAGTTTTACAGACATAATGAATATTGCAAGCAGTGAAATAAATGCTTCTTTTTTTTTTTGCAAAGTTCACTACTTTGATGTTTGGTTACATGTAGTAATTTGTGGTTTCTCTCGTCATTCGTAAACAAAATGCTGCTTCTTCCTGTTGGCTTAGCTGATGAAAACTGTGGTATACGGTCGGTTTGACTACTGCTAACAAAATGTACTTATTGTAAGTCGCTTTGGACAAAAGCACCTGCTAAATGACATAATGTAATGTAAAGATGCCTTATCAATAAGCAGTTTGTTTAGGTTGATACAGCATTGAAATAATTTAGTCTTTGTTTGGTGAAAAGAGTTGCGAAATGTGTTTCTTCAGATGAGGCCAAATTAAACGGAGCTGAAGGTCAACAATTTTAAACCAAGAGAGAAGTTACCTTGAGATGATAACAAACTACTACTGTATTAGCTTTTTTTTGTTCCACTGCTATGCTGTGATATTGCTCTCATAGTACTGAAAGGGCCCCATTCTTGTGTCTCAGCTCCTGCACATAAAGAGTAATAAGTACCTGACGGTGAACAAGCGGCTGCCCGCCTTGCTGGAGAAGAATGCCATGCGAGTGTCTCTGGACCCAGCTGGGAACGAGGGCTCCTGGTTCTACATCCAGCCCTTCTGGAAGCTCCGCAGCGAAGGAGACAATGTAGGTCTCCCTTTTGCTTGGCATCACATTTCTAGTGACAGGAGTATCGCAACTTGAAACTCATATGTCTTTCTTTTTCAAGTACAGCGCATCGTTTGGTGCGTGAGCTGACTTTTTCATCCCATAGAATGTCAGTTGAATGTTTTTCCTGTTCAAATAACAATTCTGATTTTGTCCTTCCCCTTGGCTTTAGCATCCTATGGTTAAAGGTATTGCTCTTGATTGTGCATGTTGCCTGTGTGTTTTTAGGTCAGACACAGAATGCCATTTAAAAGCATGGTTGCACCAGCCTTTCTGCTGCATGTAGACTTTCAGGTTAAGCACTAAGAGTATCCAGTCGGTTGTTATTTTCTATCTTTGTCACTGACAGTGCCTTATCCTAATTAAAATGCTTTTAAATATTCAGTTATGGTATAAGAGGAGTGGCTGCTCAATCTTGAACATGAGATACAGTTGACTGCGTGCAATATGATTGGGTTAGAGAGCATGGATTTTACAAGTAATGATAAAGTAACAGGTAGCGTACTTTTCAGTCACCATGCTACTGTATGCTGCATTCATGTTGACTCACTTTGTATGAATAAACCTGTTTGCCATGAAACACCTCAACCACTTGCTCATGTGAGGCTCATCCTTCTGCTGTTGCACATAGCACCCGTTATTTTAAATGAGCAGATGTTTGCAGACCTTAGACGAACCCCCTGCATGGGTACGCTCCGGCTTTCTGTTTTAGCAGTTTGAACAGTGCTGGATTTTCAGCCACTCTGAAACCAGTCTGAGCCTGCGTCTCCTGCTGGGGTGTGACTGTCTGTGATTGGGTTGAAGGTGGTGGTTGGAGACAAGGTGGTGCTGATGCCAGTGAACGCAGGGCAGCCTCTTCACGCCAGCAACATTGAGCTGCTAGACAATCCTGGCTGCAAGGAGGTGGGGCTCACTCATTTATCTTATTTCTATTTCATTGTGAATGTATGAACTGTATGATTTAAAAAGAAAAAAGCTTGGTATTAGGGCTGAAAGATATTGACAAAAAATCTCATTGTGATTATTTGACAGAATATTGGAATTGCGATTTAAACTGTGATTCATATCATCATAACTTTTTCTTGTCAAAATGTTTTTAGAACATAAAGAAAAGTGATTTATTTTGTTAAAAAAAAATAGATGCCAGTGTGCAGGATTTACTGAGTTTGAGTATGATGAAAGATTTTCATTAATATTGTACTTGATTCATGGACTAAAGACTAAAACACCTTGTTTAGAAATCTATTTTGGACATCCCTGTCTCTTAAGCAATTAATTGCAGCCGCAGCAATTTGGAAATTGCAGAAGTTCATAGTTCATATTACGATTTTGATTTTTTTTTTGAGTTATTGTTCAGTTCTACTATGTTGTATCTTCCCCTTTTCCTCTACCATCTCTGGTTGGTGCTGCAGGTTAATGCTGTCAACTGTAACACCAGCTGGAAGGTCAACTTGTTCATGAAGTTCAGCGACTACAGGGAAGATGTGCTGAAGGGGGTATGTGGCTTACCGTCATTTGTATTTATGTCATATGTATTTATGTCATATGCATGTTTTTTAATATGATGAAGGAATGTTTTTTTATTGGTTTTGATACTGCTTGTGCAATATGCATCATTTGGGCAGAACTCTGTGTAGTTTGCCTCCAGTTTGCATGCAGCAGTCTAGCCTGTTTGTATGCGTCCTCTGTCAGGGCGACGTGGTGAGGCTGTTCCACGCCGAGCAGGAGAAGTTCCTGACCTGTGATGAGTATAAGAAGCAGCAGCACGTCTTTCTCAGGACCACACTGCGGCAATCTGCCACCTCTGCCACCAGCTCCAAGGCACTCTGGGAGATCGAGGTACAGCGCTGACATGCAATCCAAAACACACAGGAGCTTTATGTGTGGATTTGACACCTGATCTCCTAAAAGTAAACAGATAGGAGGAAGAGTGTGTGGGCAAATAGCTGTTTTGAATACGGAGTCCTCGATGTAGTGGATACACAAGCGTGTGTGCTGTGTGTGCTCCAACAACAACCACAGTTTCAGTATTTGACTTCAGCTTGTGCCTCCATACTGTGTAATAGGAGTTTTGTTTGAGTCCTAGGGTAATACTGCCATTGCAGACTTTGTTTCTGTGTCTCTCCAGTGGCTAGTGATGATTTCTATCTAATAGCTTTAGTTTTATCAATTGGCTTGTCCCAAACTTGAAATTGACTTCCATAGTAGCTCTCTTATCTGTCATTGTGAGAGTGTTATTGTTGCTGCACCCTCCCTCTGGAACGCCCTCCCCAACCACATCTGACAGGCTAACACCCTACCATCTTTCAAACCTCAGTCCTCAAAACCCACCTCTTCAAGCTTGCTTTCACCTGTTCACCTCCTTCCCTCTCTCTCCCTTCCCTCCGTCTCATGATTCCTCTAGTTTTTAACTACCTACTTTTATTCTTGTCTTTTATTTTTTATTATTATAAATGTACCTATTAAATGATTTTACCCTGTATGTGAAGCGTCTTTGAGTACCTAGAAAAGCGCTATACAAGTCTAATGTATTATTATTATTATTATTATTATTGTGAAATACCTGCTCAGAAATTGTTTTTCAGAATTAGAAGTTAGACATTGGCAAAAATGTTGATTTTTTTTATGTGATATTCAAGTGACTCATTGTCCTCATTGAGTGGTTTCTGGACAAGGTGAAATTGCAATGCATGGTTTGTATCTCTGGTAATTGACAAGCATACATTAACAAAATTTAGACACTGCTAATGCAATTGAATGGAAGTGATTGGGGCTATGGTGAAATGTTCATAAAATCAACATAAATCAACATTTTTAAACACTCTGTGCTGCACTGTTGGCTTGCACTGAGTATGAGTTCCTGTTGTCCCTCTGCTGTGTGTGCCAGTCTGTACTTATGTTGCCATGTCAGTTGTTGATATGTTCTGGCACCAGTGTCACAAACACCAACTCCTGCACATTTATTGTACTTGGCAAATAAGGTGATTCTCATTCTGACTCTGACTGATTTTGGCAGGCCAAGTACCAGAGAACCAAACCATGCATTCCTATTCTCACTGTTAAAAACCATCGCACAAGCACATGAAGAAAAAAAGCAGGAATCATTCTTTGACTGCTGGTAAACTCATCCCCTCCTAGCGTGAGCTGTTTTGTGTATTAACACAGTGTAAGCAGCCATGCTGACAAATACCAACGAGCAAAAGAACAGGCCGTCTTATAATACCCATGTAGACATAAACCCAGAACTCTGACATTTGTTAGAAATGCCCTGTTGCGTTGTATTGGTGTCAGTGGGAGGCAAGCACAGGTTGACACTAAAACACAGGCTTGTAGGAGACAGAAAAACATGATGAAACGAGGACAAAAGCGAATGCTCCTTTGTGTATTTATGCCCTTTTATTATTTTGTGTCTCTGTGGCAGGTTGTGCACTACGACCCCTGCAGAGGAGGCGCCGGCCAGTGGAACAGCCTCTTCCGCTTCAAACACCTGGCTACTGGGAACTACCTCGCTGCTGAGGTGGGGATTACTCTTTGATCTTTATCATACTTCTTCTTTCTTTTTGCTCAACAGTTCCATTTGTGACCCACGAATATTCTGTGCGAGAGGATCATGGATGATATGTGGAAGTTATGTCTTCCTGACAGTGGTTGAATGTGGTTGATGGGTCATATCAATACTCACCAAATAAAATATTTAATCCCTTAAACTACACTTTTCGAGAACTACCTAGTTTGTTTGGATTGTGTGCAAGCAATCATTTTGTAAAAGGCAGTGTCACTTCTTTCAAATTGAGGATATTTCATTTTGTGAGAAATTTAAAGATAGTTGGAGGAGATTTTAGTTGATATGCTGTAGGTGGCAGCATTCCCACTGATATCACCACTGTCATCCATCCTTTGCTGTAGAATAGTTTCTTAGACATGAGAGGGCTTGTGATCATCAGAGGTATCTAGATCTGAGGCCACTGACCACTCCATTTCCCTGTAGGTGAACCCTGATTTCAAAGATGACAACGTGGAATCCAAGGGAGAGGTGAGTCAGTGAAACAAGCACATTGTGCCGTAAAATCTCACACAGCTGACCTCATTCTACGGATCTACTACTGTTTACAGACAGATTTGTGTATTTTCTAATACGCCTGGTGGATATTTATATTTCAAGACATCTGCGGCTCTGAGCATTGAAAGTAGTTTGGAGTTTTACACCATAGCTGAGGCGAATGCCACTTGACTGTCTGAGAGAGAGAGAAGCAGTTAGAGAACAAGACAGAAGGTGTTGGAGAAAAAAAGTGTATGAGTGTGTAGTTGAAAGATTTTCTCTGCAGTTCTCCATTGTCTGTCCAACTTCAGGCCCCTTTCTCTCTCCTTATGCTGTGGTTATGCAATCTCACCAGTTCTCTCACACTCACAAAGTACGTGCACACGCACACACACACACACACACACGCACACACACACACACACACACACGCACACGCACACAAACTCTGCCAAACTCTCTCAGCTCTGAATCTATATCCAGACGTTTCTCTCAGCTCTTAGCTACCTTCCACATTTGTATTCTGCCACTGTAAGGAACACACACACAAACTCCTCTCAGACTCGCACACTCTCGCATGCACATGCTGAATTTCAGACACACAGGGGGCTCCTTACATAACGTCTGGGTGTGGGGGTGCCCTGTGAGAGGGGATGGAGGGGAGGCAGACGTGCTGTCTGCTCTGCTCCGCTCGCCTGTGCTAAGCTGGTGGGGTGAGTCACCAGAGGAGGGGAGGGGAGGGGAGGGGAGGGGAGAGTGGGAGGAAAGAGAAGCGGAGGCATGGAGGCAGCTCTGGGGAGCTTCCCATTGACATGCAGAGAACAGTGGGAGAAATTAACCCTCGCCATGCGGGGCCATTATCTGCTGCATCTGCACAGTGCAGACCGAGCCAGCCTACGTACCGCAGTGTCTAAAACACCACCGAGAGAAGTCATGGCTCTCTGGCTGCATTTCCATGTAATTTTATACCTCATTAGTGTAAGAAGCTTTGACAGCGTAATTTGGCTCATATCTTTCCCTGTTCAATTATAGATTTTATCAACAGTGAGGCTCATATATCAGTATTTACTTATTTGCATATTTGGTGTGTTGAAAGAGAGTAAAAATTCATGGCCAGCCTGATGCAAAACATAAAACATGCATGGCAAAACGCTTGCTACTGTCTAATTAGCAGTTGATATACTTTTGCTTGCATATAGTTACTAATGCCCACCATAAAAATATGTCTTATTTGATAAATGAGGCTGAAGTTTAAGAATGTGATGGAATGATGTCATTTACCAAGACTGCAAAATTTTGAATGTACATGAGCAATTTAAATTGGCATATAAATGTGTTTTGATTACTATAACAGTTTCTACTTATGCATCTGTCTAAAAAAGTTTAAAGATTGCAAACTGTAATTTCACATATTTTCTCTCCCTCTGTGTGTCTGTCTGTGTGTGTGTGTGTGTGTGTGTGTGTGTGTGTGTGCGTTCGTGCATGTATTTGTGCCGCAGAGTGAGACAGACACTGTGTTCTCCAAGAGGAAGCGTCAAGCAGCAGAGAAGATTGCTTTCACCCTGGTATCTGTTCCCCATGGGAATGACATTGCCTCTCTGTTTGAGCTGGATGCCACCACTCTGCAGAGGGCCGACTGCCTGGTGCCCAGGTCAGTCAACACTGACTCAGTGCATCCCACAATAACAACTAACTTCACTCTGCTGTTGTGTGTTCACTGTGGTTATTTCTCACAAACTGTCAGTGTGTCAATAAATTTGGATCGGAGGTGAAATTTTCAAGCTGACATACACTAATGAGTTTGAACACTGCTAAAAATATCCATCTTAAAGAGGTATTTAATCTAGTGTTGAGTCTTCGAAATCTTATTTTTCTTAAAACGAGTGAATAAATCTGCCAGTGGGGTGAGGTAATTGCACTTATTTTTAATGCAAACCAACTGGTTTTCAGAGATTTCTTCAATCAAGTGTCATTTTCTTGATGCAAGTCGAGTCCTTATTCTGCTTCATTTCAAGATACTGACAGTTGTTTTCTGGAAAAATGTCATCCAACTGGCAGAATTATTCACTTGTTTTAAGAAAAATAAGATTTTAAGACTGAATATGAGACTAAATTTCTTGTTAAGATGGCCATTTTTTGCAATGAAATAATTGCAGTAAAATCTCACAAAAACACTAAAAACTATATCGCACCCTTCCTCAGAAACTCCTATGTGAGGCTGAGGCACCTGTGCACCAACACCTGGGTGACCAGCACCAACTTTCCCATTGACGCAGAGGAGGAGCGTCCTGTCATGCTCAAGGTCAGCACACACACACACACACACACACACACACACACACACACACACACACACACACACACAAATGATTGGTTGACATAAACACAGATGCATTATTTTAAAATTTGTTTTGGCTGTTACCATAGATTGGCACCTGTCCCACAAAAGAGGACAAAGAGGCTTTTGCCATCGTATCTGTTCCCCTGTCGGAGGTCAGGGACTTGGACTTTGCCAATGATGCCAGCAAAGTCCTGGAGTCCACCGTGAGGAAGCTTCAATATGGCAACATCGCTCAGAATGAGAGGAGGTACAGACACAGGCATGATGCAAAGGTGACACACTCAGTGAACATATTTCATGATTTCATACATTATTTTTGCCTTCATATATTTTCAGGTTTGTGACTAAGCTCCTGGAGGACCTGGTTTTCTTTGTGTGTGTGGTACCGAACAACGGCCAGGATGTTCTGTCTGTGGTCATCTCCAGACCCAACCGAGAGAGGCAGAAACTCATGAGGGAACAGGACATCCTTGCCCAGGTCAGACACACACACTCACTCACTCACTCTCTCACACACACACACACACCTGCCTGTTTTTCTATCCATTATGCTGGGACAGAATGCAAATCAGTCCAGGCTCTGTCTGCACCACAACATTAGGGTGCAGGACAGACAATGACGCCCAGAGTAAATCTCAATGGCATTACTGCAGGGGAATCAGAGATTAGACTGGCCATGGTAATTCCAGTAGTGAGGTAGTACTGTATATATCACACACAATAACAACAGAGTAGCCTACTTACTCCAGTATTTGCCATTACATAGTGTCTTTCATAATTTGTGTGTGTGTGTGTGTGTGCGGGTGTGTGCATGGATGCATTTGTTTGTGTCTCAGCATGTGTTTCCATGCCTGTTCTGTTCTTCATCTCGGTGTGTGGGTTCATTTGTCTCTAGATCTTTGGCATCCTGAAGGCCCCCTTCACTGACCAGGGCGATGGTCCCATGCTGAAGCTGGAGGACCTGGGAGACCAGCGCTATGCTCACTTCAAGTACATGCTGAGACTTTGTTACAGGGTGCTGCGCCACTCCCAACAGGACTATCGGAAGAACCAGGCATGTTGCAGCCCTCTACAACTTCTAATATGGAGTTGTCCTGCTCATTAGGCTCATCAGTATGCTCATTATCATACTAGTCTAAGGCGAGAGAGGTGGCTTATGACTGGAAGCTTGCCAGTGTAGATTCCCAACCTGTGTGGGAAAATGTGGGTGGGGAAAGTGAATACCTCTTGCTCTCCCCGCTTTCAACAGCTACCATCATGCAGCCCTTAAGCAAAGAAACTTAACCCCCAAACTGCTCTTGTAGAGCCGCTCAGTGGCCAGCAGACTGTGTTTGTGTTAGGCAGCTCTCAGGTGTGGTTATGAGTAACTTTCTGAATGTGAAGCAGGGCATTTTTGAGAAAGAGTCTGCATGCTCAGCAAATGTTCCCTGGATAAATAACAGTTAAAAAAAAACACAGACTTAGTGCAGTCATTTCACCACTCAGCACATTTTTATGCCTCCGTATTTCTCCGGCTTCGTCTTTCAAATTCTCAAGTCACTCCACTATAGTAACATCAGAATTGTTTATAACCATGTGTTTCTTGTGGCGCCTAGGAATACATAGCCAAAAAGTTCTCAATCATGCAGTCCCAGATTGGCTATGAGATCCTGGCTGAGGACACGATCACAGCTCTGCTGCACAACAACCGCAAGCTGCTGGAGAAACACATCACAGCCAAGGAGATCGAGACCTTCGTCAACCTGCTGAGACGCAACAGAGAGCCCAGGTCAGACACGGGAACCTCCAAACATGTGACAACAAGTGGAACAACTTCATAAGAAATACAGGAAGATTGTGGTTTTATGCATGGAAGTTAGAAGTCATGCATAGTCAAGAAGTCAAGAACCTTGTGGTTAATTGGTGAATTTTGGTAAGGTACTGTATGCCTGAGGCGTAAATAAAATAAAATGTAAGACACAGAAAACGTATCATAACATGTCATATAATACATAGATAAGAATGAATAATTTTCCATGGAAAGAGAGGGACAGGCAGACACAGGCACACACACATTCAGATGTTGCACAATCAATTGTATACTTGTATGCTGATACTGCGTTTGTAATACATTTGTCAAATGTGGTGATACAATATCTCATCTGCCCTTCCAGATTCCTGGACTATCTCTCTGATCTGTGTGTGTCCAATAAGACTGCCATCCCGGTCACACAGGAGCTTATCTGTAAATTCATGCTGAACCCCACCAATGCAGACATCCTCATCCAGACCAAGTGAGTCACACACTATTATCTCCACATTTCAGCACGTTCCGAGGCTGTCATATTTTAGTCATCTCAAACATGTTAAAACGTGCATATACTCCGCAGCATGTGAGAGTGCAGTGTGCGTGTCGTGAAATAGATATTCTCAGTATTCAGACAGGAGAAGTAGCAGCTCTACAGCAAAGTGGAATGTGTGTGAATTTCCTAATAAATGCTTCATCTCGCCCCCCCTCGCCTCCCTCCACCCCCAGACTAATCCCCAACACAGAGACCACCCTGGAGTCATCTCTGCTGCAGGAGGAGGTGGATGAGGAGGAGGTTTGGCTCTACTGGATTGACAGCCACAAGGAGCCTCATGGCAAATCCATCCGCCACCTGGCCCAGGACGCCAAGGGCAACCACAAGATGGATGTAGACATCATCACCTACTACAGGTGAGGGTGGGATTCTGTAGTTCTCTTCCTCCGCCGTGACAAATTGCACGCCTTTACGCACCTCCACCATGTGCTAAATCCCCTGTCTCCAATAATAGTAAAATCTATGACAATCCTCTTTCCCTTTTTTCTATACACATTTCCTACCACATCCAAGTTAAAAGACAAAGTTCCCCTCCCATGTTCCTCCCGTCTTTCTCACTATTAACTCTCCCCATCACCCCTTGCCTCCACTATAGGTACCAGCTGAACCTGTTTGCTAAAATGTGTCTGGACCGCCAGTACCTCGCCATCAACCAGGTGTCCTGCCAGCTGCCTGTGGACCTGATCCTGCGCTGTATGTTCGACGACTGCCTGCCCTACAACCTGAGAGCCTCCTTCTGCCGCCTCATGCTGCATATGCATGTGGACCGCGACCCCCAGGAGGCGGTGGTGCCCGTGCGCTACGCCCGCCTCTGGACCGAGATCCCCTCCAAGATCACCATCCACGAGTGAGCGCCTGTTGTGTGTTTTAGTTATGTGTATTATGGTGTGTGCTTACTTTGTGAGTTAAGCAACCGTTGTGCGTCTCTGCAGGTTCGAGTATGAATCCACAGACACCTCAAGAGAGGAGATGAAGAGGAAGTTTGCCCCCACCATGGAGTTTGTGGAGGAATATCTCAAAGATGTGGTCAACCAGCCTTTTCCATTTGGGGACAAAGAAAAGAATGAACTCACTCTAGAGGTAAAATAATACCCAATATGGTCAATTTTTCTTGAGTAGAAACACAATTAGGGTGTTTTCATCCTGTGTAGCTTTTTTTGTGTTTTTCTGTTACAAAGTGGTATGTTTTTTGTAATCATGAATTCCTTGCCTTTACTTATCTCTTCCAGGTTGTGAATCTGTCTCGTAACCTGGTCTACTTTGGCTTCTATAGCTTCAGTGAGCTGCTGCGTCTCACACGCACTCTGCTGGCCATCCTAGATATTGTCCAGCACCCACTCACCTACATGAACAAGCTCAACAAGAGCCCAGAGGCCGGTCAGTGCCACAGTGAACTGCAGAAATATATCAAGGAAACAGACATTTGAGGATTTCTATCTTATTCTGTTAGTTTCTTTGAGAATTTACTATGTCATGCACATGATCAAACATTCACAGGCTTGAATTGAAAGATGTCAGTTGAGTTAAAAACTAGAGCTCCGACTCTGTGATGCTAATTAGGTTCACAAAATAAGTTGAATTTCCCCTTTAGGCAACAACGTGCTGCGTACGATCCATGGCGTTGGCGAGATGATGACTCAGATGGTGATGAGTCGAGGTCTTCCTCACAGCCTCCCTGACACCCCTCCCTCCCTGCGCTACGGGAAAGGCCACTTCATGTCGGACAACGAGGACGTCATGGTGATGGACACCAAGCTGAAGATCATAGAGATCCTACAGGTGAGCGCTTGGATGTGTTCGCGATTTATGGAATTCAAAATACAGCGATAATTCATTTAATGATTTTCACCTATTTTTGAGTGTTTGATTTAATTCTTTTTTACATTTTTTTGTTTGTTTTCCTGTCAGTTCATCCTGAGTGTGAGGCTGGATTACAGGATCACCTACCTGTTGTCCATCTACAAGAAAGAGTTTGGGGACAAGAACCTAACAACCGACAACTCCGTCTCAATGGCTGAAGTCCCTTCAGTGTCAGGTGAGACTTTCTGTCTTATGACACACAGTCAACACCTAATGCATAATCCTGCAAGTTTATTGTTTTGATGTTGTGTTTATTAGGTGTTTGAGTTGAACCGCTGCAGCCAGCCACACTTTATTGAACTGTTGAGCTTTCTGTCCACTTTAATTTGTCTCCAGCTTCCGAACCAGACATAGATGAGATTGCGACCAAAGCAGAGACCATGTTTGCAGGGAGGTAGGTGAAGCTGTGATTGTTTACCGACTCCCTGTGCTATAATACAGTCTCAAACATTCAGTCAGAGAAACTTGTGAAACATATATAAGCCTGAGTGTGCTTGAATGATCAGGTTCCACAATCTTTATGGAGGTTACAGAAACGACCCTACAGTAAATACAAGTGTTGCTGTGCGTGTTTGTGTGCATTTGCGTGCGTGCGTGCGTGCGTGCATATGTATGGTTTCAGCTCGGAGCTAAGTGCGGTGGAGCTGGACGACGAGGGTGGCCGGACGTTTTTGCGAGTTCTGATCCACCTCATCATGCAGGACTACCCCCCGCTGGTGTCCGGCTCGCTCCAGCTCATCTTCAAACACTTCAGCCAGAGAGCCGAGGTCCTGCAGGCTTTCAAACAGGTAACGGCGCAGCAGTTGTACATCTAGAGCGCTGAGTGAGCTGACAGAAGGCGGCATTAGTTACTTCCTAAGTTAAGTGATTTTTGTCATGGTTGATGTAATCAGTCTGGATTAGGAGGGTTCCCCAAAGGCCGAGGCTGCAGCTGTCTCAGTAAGAGCTTTCTCAGCTGGAATGCAGAGCTGCTCCAGCTCTCATTTTAACAGTGCATTCATTTTCCAAAGTGGTATAGTGAGACCTACTGGCCTATTGGAGTTTTGCTCTCACACATGGTGTCCTCTCAATGTCTGTGTGTCTGTTTCATTTCTTGTCCTGTGTGTCTGTGTGCGTGTGTGTGTGTGTGTGTTTTCCAGGTCCAGTTGCTAGTGTCAGAGCAGGATGTAGAGAACTACAAGCAGATCAAGGCTGACCTAGACCAGCTGCGTCTGACTGTTGAGAAGTCGGAACTGTGGGTGGAGAAGAGCGGGGGCTACAGCAGTGAAGACCTGGCTGGCAGACAGGCCAAGGAACAGAACAATGAGGTGCTATATTGTGTTTTGAGGGTACCCAACATCTAACAGGACACTTCTCAAATTCAAATTTTACTAGGTTGTTTTTCCTCACCAGGGACTTGCTATGTTTCAGGGGGGAAAACATCCCATTTGTCATCCAGCTACACTGAAAACGGCTTCTTATGATTGTTAGCATTGCTCATCGAAGCCAGTGGAAACCACTCACCGCAAACTAGTTTGTTAGCTTAGGACTTTGCAAAACAGGACTGATAGGAATAATAATAAGGACCAATACAGAGACTTTTCCCACCACAATATGATGAATGCCTGCATATACAAATTGTAAAATGTCAAGATATACCTTAATGGGTGGGCACATGGGCCTCAAAGATGTCATAAACCTATAGCAATTAAACATTAAACATATCATTAAATGTAGTGATGGCAACTAAATTAATAATTACATGTAGTGGCTAAAGGCTTGTTTTTTTCTTGATCTATTTGTTTTGACAGGAGGTCGTCCTGAGCCCAGTACAGGATGGAGACATTAAACCTCAGATTGACAGCAACAAAGCAAACAACTACAACATTGTCAAAGAGGTGAGCTCCATTCCCTTATTTCCGTCTTATTCATGTCATATGTGTTCTCGGTCTCTAGTGTATCTATAAAAGCTGTGTACGTGTGTGTGACTGTTCTTTAGATCCTGCTGCGGCTCAGTAAGCTGTGTTACCCCAGTAAGAAGAGTCGTGTCCAGCAGCAGCGGCTGCTGAAGAACATGGGGGCCCACACTGTGGTGCTGGACCTGCTGCAGATCCCCTATGAGAAGGTGAGCCAGCTGAATCTTATCTCATCTGATGCTGCTGTGAAATCTTTGTGTAACATGATTTTTGGTTTCGTCTGTTTGTCTTTGTGTCTGCCTTTCCCTCTACTCATCTTTCCTTTTATTTGTCTTGTATTCTGTCCATCCACAGAGCGATGAGAAGATGAATGAGATCATGACCCTGGCCCATACTTTTCTGCAGAACTTCTGCAGAGGAAACGCTCAGAACCAAGTTCTGCTACATAAACACCTTAACCTGTTCCTCACCCCAGGGGTACGTTCACCTCTGACCTTACTGCCAGGCCTTTTACATTTCTATTTTAGGAGTTTAGCATAAACTCTTACCCAGAACCTCTTAAAACAACTGCATAAGCATCAATAATAAGAAATAACAGCAGCCAAACAGTAGAAAAAGTAAAAAATGATTTGTTTCCCTAGAAATTTTGTGTGTAGAAAAGTATTAGGTACAGAAGTAAGAGCCAAGTAAGAGTTTTCTTTCTTTTTATTTTCTCCAAATGACAAATGAGTCAGTACAATTTCTGTATCAGTATTATGTTTGTAGAATATTCTTCTTATACTCCTCTTTTCAAGCAGTTGCTGGAAGCTGAAACCATGCGCCACATCTTCATGAACAACTACCATCTGTGTAATGAGATCAGCGACCGTGTTGTGCACCATTTTGTCCACTGCATTGAGACACACGGGAGACACGTCGAGTACCTGAAGTTCCTGCAAACCATCGTGAAAGCCGATGGCAAGTATGTCAAGAAGTGTCAGGACAAAGTCATGACAGAGGTGAGAATGATTTGCTCGTGTCTTTTTGACTTATGTTTGATATTGCACTGCATGAATATGGGGCATGGTTAAAATAAAGGAAAAAACAAGATGAAGAAAGACAGTTGTAATCAGTATGAACATAATGGAAGACCTTCCTACCGTGATGCATTACTCTCCTGATGGGAGCTGTCGTCCAGGATGACAAAGACACTAGTTCTTCCGAAGGTGTGACGATATTATTGCCACGAGTAAGAATTGCAACCACTCATTACACTGATCACCTGAAGAATTAAACATGTGGGGGAGATGCTGAATGGTGTCTAAATTAATATTTTCTGCCACTATTAATAAAGATGACTCAGAATTGTTAGTCGTGACAAACACTGACTGTGCCCGCCAGGGTGGTAAATGCTCTCTGTTATTAATTTCATGTCCTGCCACTATGGTATGCAGGACTTCACGTCGTCATGGTGGCGTGTGTGTGTGTGTGTGTGTGTGTGTGTGTGTGTGTGTAGACACATTGTGAACACAGTAACTCAAGAACAATACATGATAGAAACTTCATACTTACACCACAGGTTCCCCCTATAGAGTAGATGATCGGATTAGATTTTGGAGCACCTTGCTGCATGCATATGTATATTAATGAGGAAAACTTTAATGAGGAAAAAAGCTTCTTGAAGCCACTATTAAGTCACGATGAGAAAGCATTTTGAGAGCATCTTGCTTCCTTAATGTGATGTATTTCCTGCTGAAACAGGGTATTGGGACATAAAGCAGGCAGGGATTGTGTTAAAGTGTTAAACAATGGATTATCAGTTAGGGAGAGAAACAATTTTATTTGATGGGAAGGGCAGAGGGGCGGGAAAGTAAAAGTGATATGAAAATACATGTCATTTTTGACATTTTTTTGGCATAAATTGTCAAGTAGGTGTATGATATGATAGTTACAAGACAGGTATGTTGACATAGAAATATTTGCTGATTAATGCATTAATTAATTTAAATAATGACGACATTAGCATAGCTGGTTATGTTTAGTATGTCATGGTGATTGTGGCAGGACATCAGGCAGGACAACAGGCTCTTGTTACCATTATTTGACCCAAAATGTTAACCCAAATTTCCTTAAGTAACTTTTCCTGGGGTGTCTGTCTGTGTCTCCAGCTGGTGAACGGAGGCGAGGACGTGCTGGTGTTCTACAACGACCGCTCCTCATTCCCAGTGCTGGTGCAGATGATGGGTTCGGAGCGCGAGCGGACGGATGAAGGCGGAGCTCTGGCCTACCACAACACCCTGGTGGAGCTGCTGGCCGCCTGCACCGAGGGCAAGAACGTTTACACCGAGCTGAAGTGTAACTCTCTGCTGCCGCTGGACGACATCGTCAAAGTTGTCACTGATGTTCACTGCATACCAGAGGTGAAGGGTGGACAACTTTTGTATAAATTATATAGTATTAACTAATAATATCAATATTTTTAGTTTAACAAATAGAGCTGCGGTGTGCCATTGAGCACAATTGAACCTGTGTGGTAACCAGTAACTTTTCTTTTGTCTGACACACAGGTGAAAACAGCCTATGTGAACTTTGTGAATCACTGCTATGTGGACACAGAGGTAGAGATGAAGGAGATCTACACCTCCAACCACATCTGGAAACTCTTTGACAACTTCCTGGTGGACATGTCCAGTGTAAGGCTCCATCAGATTCCAAGTTTTCTGTGTTTGGTCCATTCACACACTGCATGTGTGGAAGAAACGGTGGAGATGTGATGTGAAGAAGTGTGAGAAGATGTGTTTTCTCTTGAGCTTTCTCTCTTTTCTTCTCACATCTTCAGGTGTGCAACAGCACCACAGACCGTAACCATGCTGACCTGGCGCTGGAGAAGTATGTGACAGAGACGGTGATGGCCATTGTCAAGGGCTTCTTCAGCTCACAGTTTTCTGTCAACAACTCCAACCTGCAGGTACTGTTTTGCACATTTAACGAGCAGGTGAAGTGTGTGTGTGTGTGTGTGTGTGTGTGTGTGTGTGTGCGTGGATGGAGGCTCATTCCTGGCACGTCCAAATCCTTTGCCAACTTTTAGCTACTTTAAAGTAATAACATTTGACAGCACTCTGCCTCCTCACTGCATCTTCATCTGGGACCTCCTTGTTTCATCACAGACATTTGTACCTGCAGCAGGTGCTTGAGGTGCTTTACGCACGAGTTTGTACTAATATTTCCTATCAGAGACAATATTGAAGTGTTCCCATCAGAATTATCTCAGCGATTCTCAACACTTACGCACTTACAAAAAAAACAGTGCTTTGTTCTCTCTCCCCTTTTCACATTCTGTCATTCCTCTTGCTCCCCCAGACAAACCAGCCTATCTTCATCCAGCTGCTGCAGTCTGCTTTCAGGATCTACAACTGCACCATCAGCTCAGCTCAGAAGGCAAATATCGAGAGCTGTATCAAAACACTGGCAGATGTGGGTGAGTGTTGCTACTGTCCAACCTAAGGCTTTGAACAATAGAGTAGAGATAGAGGCGTTCATCTACATCTGGAGGACATAAGAACACAATTAAAAGCAGATGGCTTGTTCGTGCTGACCGCTGTCAAGCATGTGGGTGAGTCATAGCCCGTAGAAAAACTAAATTTTTTCCCATTATTTATCCAAATAAGGAATTTACTGAGCATGCATGCTCTTTGTCTGCTACATGCTGCTTCACATTCATACACACACTGACAGTGGGAGCTAAAGGGGGGGGGGTTAAGTGCAGACAACCGTATTGTTTTCCGTCAGAGCTGAGTGAATACTGAGTGAAAACTTATTTGTACGGTTAACCCCTTGTGTTCTTCCCCAGCCAAGGCGCGGGCTATAGCCATTCCTGTGGACCTGGACAGTCAGGTCAACACTTTGTCTCTGAAGGTCCACAGCAACATGGTGCAGCGGGCGGCCAAGGACTGGAGGATCTCTGCCCGCACGCGGCCCCGCAAGGAGCCGCTGGGTGGCCCCGACTACAAGAACATCATCGAGAAGCTGCAGGTGCACAAGAAGTTCTATTTTGAAGTAATATCCTACGTTTATACCCAGTAGGAGATTCAAGGCTGAGGGTTTTTGGGCTTTTTTCGATGTTCTTTATTAGTATCGGTCTCTGCAATAAAGCATTTGTTTGTTCACTGTATGTGTGTGTGTGTGTGTGTGTGTGTGTGTACAGGGCGTTGTGTCGTGTCTAGAGGCACAGTTCAGTCCTAAGGTGCAGGCGGAGTTCTCTGTGCTGGTGGATGTTCTGCACAGTCCTGAGCTGCTGTTTCCAGAGGCTGCTCGGTTGCGCTGTGAGAGCGGAGCCTTCATGTCCAAGTAAGTAGCTGTCCGTAACCTTTACAGAGAATAAAGAACATGTTTCCCTTTTGATTGGATAGGGGCTAAATTTTCAACTGATGCAAACATAGTGTTGGTCTGGGTATAGGAAAGACTAGCGGCAGGCTGGACTAGTGGTTAGAGAGAGCATCTTTTAACCAGAGGTTCTGGGTTCAAGCCTGTGTAGGGTTCGACTAACAAGGGTTTTTGATGGCTCATGCAGATTTTTTTGACCTAAGTTAGCAATAGTCACCAGTAATTTTGTGTTGTTATTCAATATCTATAAATTTGCCAATTGCCTCCCCAAAAAATGACAAGTAGTCACCTTTTCCCCCAGAATTGTATTCTGATCATCGTAAAAAAACCCAAAAAACCATGAAATGGCATTTGCACCATGTTACACTAAAACTCTCCACTGAAGCCAGTACTAATGAAATGCTTCAAAGGTTAGCAGCTCTTTAACTCAGGGTGACTCACTCTGCCTATTCAATGGTAGAGAAAACTCTTGGATAGAGTACTAGCTCTAAATAAAGAATTCATTTACAAAAAACACAATTGAATTATTAAATTAATAAATAAAACCTCCATCATATCGGTAGTAGACAGCATTGACTGGCCAATATCCAATATTTAATGAATGGCCAACATCAGCTCGATATATCGGCAAGCTTCCAGGGTTGCTGCTCTGTAGCTGATGCTGTGCTCTGACCTGCAAAAGGAATTTACCTATGCGGATTAATAAAGCATCACGTTATTTTTTCCCATGAGCCAGTGCCTGCAGTAGGAAGACATGTGTCTGTGAGTCTGCAAGACTGACCTCTGTCAAGCAGTTCTCCGAGTGAAAAGCTTTTCAACGCACAAAGACAATGCATCTTTCATTTTCAAAACAAATAATTGTGAGAAACATCATGTTGAGGCAGCACTTCTCTGTCACTCTGTCAGACTAATCAAACACACCAAGAAGCTCATGGACAAAGAGGAGAAGCTGTGCATCAAGATCCTGCAGACGCTCCGAGAGATGCTGGACAAGAAGGAAAGCTTTCAGGAGTCTGTGAGTACTTGGCAGTGTGGAGTGTGAGTCACTAAAACAGGGTGTTGAAGCCCTGTGGAGATATTCCATTCATTCATCAAGTAGTTTCACAATCATAATTTCATAATTTTATCCAAAAAGTGGTGATTGTATAATATCTTGAGTTGATCACAGTCTCTGTATCAATGCTGCAGGAAAAAATTAATTAGATCCTATATCATCAATTAATTAGATCGTATAATCTCTAGAAAGTCAGCTGTCTGCTGCTGTTTGGTGCATTTAGTCCTGTCCTCATGTGCCAGCAGTGCTGTACTCATATCAGTAGTGCCGTAGTCCTTGTTTTCTCCCAGGTCTGTGGGCCCAGAGCCCAGACTCTCCTTCATCAGTATGCTGTGGGCCTTTCTATGTTACATAAGGCAGGGAGGCACTTGAGGACACACTCAAACTGAGAGGCAGAATAGGAGGGAGGAAGTAAGGGAAGGAGGAGGGGGGCAAGCACTGAACAAACAAATCAATACTGCAGCGAGTGGGGGGTGCAGGAGCCCGTCTCCTACCGCACCCCCTCTCAGCCAGAGGCCTGGAAAAGTGAGCAAGAGGAGTTTGGAGAGGAGAGTGGAGGAGGTGGAGTGGCAGGGGGCAAAAGTATAAAAACGTGTCAGGTCTGTAATCACCTTTAGTAGGTTGAGGAGAGTCTGCTCCGGCCGCCTGGTGAGAAGAGGTGACTCTGTAGAATTCACACGAGACAAAATGTGCTGCTCCTGTCAAGACTGGAATCAATATGTTTAAAAAAGAAATCTCACATGGTAAGAAGACAGCAGCTCTCAAGAATGGACTGTGACGACAATGTTCTTTTTAAACGCATGGAGATCACTTTATTGTACTAAAAAGTGAACTGAAGTAAAACTGGAAAAAGAAGATTGTGGTTGCATTCCATCCTTGCGAGTTGCTGTCTTCCAACCATGTGGGATTTTATGCAGATTTGATTATTTTTGTCTGGCACCCCTGTCCCACTAAAGGCTGTTTTTGTGTGTGTGGAATGTATGTGCCTTTACCTACTCTTTCAGTGTAACAGTAATAATACAATGTTCAAGACTACCTGGCATTTTCTCGATACAGTACATGCCAACCAATGTCACTTACAGGCACCTGAAGAGTCCGATTTTTTTTTTGCTTTCCCTACTTGTGTTTGTATCTTGTGTCAGTCAGACAAGCAGTTTTTTAGCAAGGCGAATGATTCAACAATTGTATGGAACAAGATCAGAAGAATTCAAAGTGGAAAAACAGTCCCTTTTTTGAAAAGCAACTCGGTGCATTTGAGAAGCCAGACAGTGCAGTAACGATATGTGAAATGTCAGTTTGTGTAGGTGTGCGTGAGTGTGCTCAAGCATGTATTTGTAGCCTCTTTGTCATATCCCCATAGCCCTGAGCGTGGAGCTGCAGCCTCACTGCACAGGAGAGAGGGAGAGAACGATTGATGGAAATAAAGAGAAAGAAAGAGAGAGAGAGGAAAGGAGAGAAAAACAGAAAGAGAGAGAGAGAGTGAGAGAGCGACAGAATAGGCAGCAGAGGTTGGTGGCTCCCCTGGGGTGCAATGAGTGGGTGGAGGAGAGTGAGTGAGTGAGAGAAAGAGAGAGAGAGATGGAGGGAGGGAGGGAGGGAGGGAGGGAGGCAGGCAGCCATGTGAGGAGCCATGTGAGTGGAAGGGAAAAAAAAGCGGGCAGCGGCTGCAGGGTGAGGGATTGGAGAGAAGCGGCGTCTGCTCAGTCCATGAGGAGACGGGGCAGGGGGTGCGCTTACGTAACAGCCTGCAGTGGCTGAGCCAGCGTCACGTGGACTATCACGTTCTCCTCCCTCCCTCCCTCCCTCCCTCCCTCCTTCCCTCCCTCCTCTCTCTCACTCACTCTCTCTTCTCTCCCCTGACTGCCTCTCTCTCCCTCCCTGCTCCCCCTCCCTCCCTCCATGCTTTGTCTCAGTCCATCGCATCCTGTCTGCCTGCCAGTTATTTTCTCTCCGTCTCTCTCTCTCTCTCTCTCCCTCTCTCTCTCTCTCTCTCTCTCTCTCTCTCTCTCTCTCCCTCTCTCTCTCTCTAAGCTCCCTGCTCTCTCTTTTCCTGGGTCATGCCAGGAGCACTGGTGGGGGAGTGAGGAGGATCTGCAGCAGTCAGAGTAGAGATGTGTTGGCCCGTAGCGCTGCACTTCACTTGTTTTGGTTGCGAGATTAAGGACAGCTTTATAAATGTTTGTGTCTCCACTTGGCCTCACTATGTCTCGGGTGAGGTAGGCTTTTAGGAAAAAAACAAAAAAAACCTTGAACGAATGCATCATGCATGCTGATATTGTTTTCAAATGTCCTGTAAGAGAAACCCAGTGTACAATAAAGCATGGCATTGTAGACTGTTATTTTATGTCATGTACTTTGTTTCTACTTAGCACAGGAGTATCTGACAGTGAAGCCAGATTAAATTTCAGAACAAGTTTTTTTTTTTTACTAGTGCATATTTAAGTTATTAATTATGCGGCGCTCCCTTGTGTGTATGTGCACACATGCATGTAACCTGGTGTCCTGTGTTTGTGCATGTGAACATGCCTGATTGTCTACAAAGGATTGAAAAAGCCTGTTATGTAATATCAACCACTCTCACACGCTTTTTCTCTTTCCTCCCTCTCTTTCACACTCATCCCTGTCATTTACACACTGTCTGTCTGTCTGTCTGTCTGTCTGTCTGTCAGCTCCTTCTTTCTCGTCCTGTCGCTCTCTCTCTCCATCTTCCTCGCCAAGTTTCACACCACCTGCCCAAGGCAAAGCAGATTTACAGATTACCACCCTCTCGATGCTAAGCACATCACACGCATGCATATAGACGGAAAGTCACACTCAGACACGCGTGCACGCACACATGCACACACACACACACTCCCGGGCATGCGGTGCCACGCTGGCTGTCCCTGTGTGAGCTCATCCTGCAGGGTTTTCCCTGTCTGTCTGCTGATGGGAGTAGTGGAACATGGCTTAGGCTCATCCACATGTAGCCAGGCAGCGGGTCAGACAGCCAGAGAGCTGTGTGAGCTCGCAGAGACCGAGTACAGTTTAACCCCCGGCTGGTTTCAGGCTGACGCAGCACATGCTTTCTAGACTCAGAAAGTTCTGAGTTATGAAGTATACAACCAGGAGCCTTTGTGAACAAATTCCAACTTTGTTTCTAGGGCTGCAACTAACGATTATTTTCATTATCAAATATTTT